>NC_056740.1:273225499-273412999 GCF_019279795.1 Protopterus annectens
GTGTTTTCCCATCCACAAGTTAGTAATCACTGCTTCTTGTGTGTCCCATCATCCACAGGTCAGTGATTACTGCTCCTTTGTTGTTCTCTCACCCACAGGTCAGTGAACACTTCTCCTTGTGTGTTTCCACATCCACAGGTCAGTAATCACTGTTCCTTGTGTGTTCCCTCATCCACAGGTCAGTAATCACTGCTCCTTGTGTGTTGCCTCATCCACATGGCAACGATTACTGCTCCTTGTGTGTCCCCTCATCCACAGGTCAGTGAGCACTTCTCCTTGTGTGTGTGTCCACATCCACAGGTCAGTAATCACTGCTCCTTGTGTGTTCCCTCATCCACAGGGCAGTGATTACTGCTTCTTGTGTGTCCCCTCATCCAGGGGGTAGTGATCATTTCTCCTTGTGTGTTCCCTCATCCACAGGTCAATGATCAATTCTCCTTGTGTGTTCCCTCATCCACAGGACAGTAATCACTGCTCCCTGTGTGTTCCTTCATCCATAGGTCAGTGATTACTGCTCCTCATGTGATCCCTCATCCATATGTGAGTAATTACTGCTCCTTGTGTGTTACCACATCCCAAAGGTCAGTAATCACTGCTCTTTCTGTAATATAACCACGTGCAGCACAGCACGCCGACAGAGCTCGGGAACAGCGTCAGTAAAAATAAAATAAAGTCAATCACCATATATTGCGCTGTTACCTAATGGCATATAAGCACAGTCTCAAAGACTCCAAAATTCAAAAAGTGAATTTCCCAAAAATCCAAACGTACTATAAGGTTCGTAGACATCTACAACATATTAAAAGGACAGTTTATGAGGGCGTCCAGATTCAATCCAATGGAGGATAGTTATAGGAAGGAAGTAGAAGAATTGAAGATTAAGTTTATTGCAAGAGGCTATGATGCTAAAATAATAGAGAAAGTGATCATGGAGGTACATGACCTAAGAACTACTAGGGCAAGACCATACTTCTCCGAACAAATAAGTAATTCAGAAGATAGCATAGTACTGAAAAGAATGGACACTAGACCATCTATGTTTTTCACTAGGGACACACGCGAAGTGAGGGACATGATGACTAAACACTGGGATATCCTGCTATCAGATAGTGAAATAGGTAGAATAGTAGGACCAGAACCAAAGATAGCCTCCAGAAATAAACCCAACCTGAAAAGGCTTTTGTGTAGGCCTAAGAATGCTAGTATCAAGAAAAGGACCATTAAAACAGATAGGAACACTGTACCATGTGGTAAATGCAACCACTGCATATATATATAAATGAAGAGACGGTGTTTGCTCACCCTGTCACTGGATACATGTTCTATTTTCGTACAGACACTAGCTGTGATAGTAAAAATGTGGTTTACCTGGCAAAATGTGCAGTTTGCCCTGCGTTCTATATTGGGAAGACCAATAGAGCCTTTAAAGATCGTATAAGGGAGCATAACTATCACATCAGGCTAGGATCAGAGTCCAATGCTCTAGCAAAACATTGTAAGGAAGCAGGCCCTGACCATATTTTTAATTTTTGCATCATAGAGCAGTTGCATGAGGACTACAGAGGAGGTGATCTAATTAACAGAACCTTGGAATGTGAAAGTAGATGGATAGTCAGATGGAGGGCAGATGAACAACCAGGCCTGAATGATAAAGTCCAAATTAAACCATTTTTGAGAAGTAGGAGGATTTACAGACCCAAATGAGTTATTTAAGTAGAGGTTATCCCTGACCATGTATAGGTAGTCTTTTTGTTGGTGTTTGTTAGTGTAGGCGAACTTTTTTCTGATGTGCAATAAGTTTAATTTTTAACCATATACTTTTAAACATTTTCTGTTTTAAATGTTTAAATGTTTTTATTATATTATTATACTTTTGTATTGCATGTTAACCTTTGGTTCTCTTTTAGAACTAATGAGCAGAAGTTTTAATATTTTAATATCACAGTATGCTGTGTTATTTATGTTGTGCTAGCGCTTTAAACGTCAATTTAATTTTGAAAGTTTTTCACCAATTGCAACCTTTGGAGGGTTATTTAAATAATGACTTAGTTGTATTGCTTGAAAAGTCTGAAGAAGCCGAAGGGTGAAAGCGCTTACTATCTGTGTTATTTTGTGAATAAAGATTTGTTTTTATGAGCTGAACAGCAAACTTGGATTTCTTACTACTGGTGTCTACGAACCTTATAGTATGTTTGGATATTTGGGAAATCTCCCCTTCTTTGAACTTTGGAGTCTTTGAGACTGTGTTTACATGCCATTAGGAAACAGCGTTATATGGTGACTGACTGCTCTTTCTGTGTTCCATCATCCACAGGTCAGTGATCACTTCTTATTGTGTGTTCCCTCATCCACAGGTCAGTGATTACTGCTCCTTGTGTGTTCCATCATCTACAGGTCAGTGATTACTGCTCCTTGTGTGTTCCCTCATCCAGAGGTCAGTGATCACTTCTCCTTGTGTGTTCCTTCATCCACAGGTCAGTGATCACAGCTCTTTGTGTGTTCCCTCATCCACAGGTCAGTGATTACTGCTCCTTGTGTGTTACGTCATCCCACAGGTCAGTAATCACTGCTCCTTGTGTGTTCCCTCATCCAGAGGTCAGTAGTCACAGCTCCTTGTGTGTTCCCTCATCCCACAGGTCAGTAATTACTGCTCCTTGTGTTTTACCTCATCCCACAGGTCAGTGATTACTGCTCCTTGTGTGTTCCCTCATTCAGAGGTCATTGATCAGTTCTGCTTGTGTGTTCCCTCATCCACAGTTCAGTGATTACTGCTCCTTGTGTGTTACCTCATCCCACAGGTCAGTGTTTACTACTCCTTGTGTGATACCTCTTCCCACAGGTCAGTAATTACTGCTCCTTGTGTTTTCCCTCATCCACAGGTCAGTGATTACTGCTCCTTGTGTGACCCTTATCCACAGGTCAGTGATTACTGCTCCTTGTGTGTTACCTCATCCCACAGGTCAGTGTTTACTGCTCCTTGTGTGTTACCTCTTCCCACAGGTCAGTAATTACTGCTCCTTGTGTTTTCCCTCATCCACAGGTCAGTGATTACTGCTGCTTGTGTGTTCCCACATCCACGTGTCAGTAATCACTGCTCATTGTGTCTTCTCTCATCCAAAGGTCTGTGATTACTGCTCCTTGTGTGTTACCTCATCCCACAGGTCAGTGATTACTGCTCCTTGTGTGTCCTCATCCACAGGAAAGTAATTACTGATCCTTGTATGTCCCCTCATCCATAGGTCAGTGATTACTGCTCCTTGTGTTTTCCCTCATCCACAGGTAAGAGATTACTGCTCCTTGTGTGTTCCCTCATCCCACAGGTCAGTGATTACTGCTCCTTGTGTTACCTCATCCCACAGGTCAGTGATTACTGCTCCTTGTGTGTTCCCACATCCACGTGTCAGTAATCACTGCTCCTTGTGTGTTACCTCATCCCACAGGTCAGTGATCGGTTCTCCTTGTGTGTTCCCTCATCCACAGGTCAGTAATTACTGCTCCTTGTGTTTTCCCTCATCCACAGGTCAGTGATCAGTTCTCCTTGTGTGTTCCCTCATCCACAGGTCAGTGATCACTTCTCCTTGTGTGTGCCCTCATCCCACAGGTCAGTGATTACTGCTCCTTGTGTGTTCCCACATCCACGTGTCAGTAATCACTGCTCCTTGTGTCTTCCCTCATCCAGAGGTCAGTGGTCAGTTCTCCTTGTGTGTACCCTCATCCACAGGAAAGTAATTACTGATCCTTGTGTGTTCCCTCATCCATAGGTCAGTGATTACTGCTCCTTGTATGTTCCCTCACCCACAGGTCAGAGATTACTGCTCCTTGTGTGTTCCCTCATCCACAGGTCAGTGATTACTGCTCCTTGTGTGTCCCTCATCCACAGGTCAGTAATCACTGCTCCTTGTGTGTTCCCTCATCCACAGGTCAGTGATTACTGCTCCTTGTGTGTTACCTCATCCCACAGGTCAGTGATTACTGCTCCTTGTGTGTTCCCACATCCACGTGTCAGTAATCACTGCCCCTTGTGTGTTACCTCATCCCACAGGGCAGTGATTACTGCTCCTTGTGTGTTACCTCATCCCACAGGTCAGTGATTGGTTCTCCTTGTGTGTTCCCTCATCCACAGGTCAGTGATCATTTCTCCTTGTGTGTCCCCTCATCCCACAGGTCAGTGATTACTGCTGCTTGTGTGTTCCCACATCCACATGTCAGTAATCACTGCTCCTTGTGTCTTCCCTCATCCACAGGTCAGTGATTACTGCTCCTTGTGTGTTCCCTCATCCGCAGGTCAGTGATTACTTCTCCTTGTTTGTTCCCTCATCCCACAGGTCAGTGATCAGTTCTCCTTGTGTGTTCCCTCATCCACAGGTCAGTAATTACTGCTCCTTGTGTGGTTCTTCATCCACAGGTCAGTAATCACTGCTCCTTGTGTGTTCCCTCATCCACAGGTCAGTGATTACTGCTCCTTGTGTGTTCCCTCATCCACAGGTCAGTGATTACTGCTCCTTGTGTGTTCCCTCATCCACAGGTCAGTGATCACAGCTCCTTGTGTGTTCCCTTATCCACTGGGCAGTGATTACTGCTCCTTGTATGTCCCCTCATCCACAGGTCAGTGAACACTTCTTGTGTGTTCCCACATCTACAGGTCAGTAATCACTGCTCCTTGTGTGTTCCCTCATCCACAGGTCAGCAATCACTTCTCCTTGTGTGTTCCCTCATCCACAGGTCAGTGATTACTGCTTTTTGTGAGTCCCCTCATCCAGAGGTCAGTGATCATTACTCCTTGTGTGTTCCCTCATCCACACGTCAGTGATCAGTTCTCCTTGTGTGTTCCCTCATCCACATGTCAGTAATCACTGCTCCTTGTGTGTTCCCTCATCCACAGGTCAGTGATTACTGCCCCTTGTGTGTCCCCTCATCCACACATCAGTAATTATGGCTCCTTGTGTGTTCCCTCATCTACAGGTCAGTGATCACTGCTCCTTTTGTGTTACCTCATCCACATGTCAGTGTTTACTGCTTCTTGTGTGTCCCCTCATCCACAGGTTAGTAACCACTGATCCTTGTGTGTTAACCTCATCCCAGTGGTCAGTGATTACTGCTCCTTGTGTGTTACGTCATCCCACAGGTCAGTAATTACTCCTCCTTGTGTGTTACCTCATCCCACATGTCAGTGTTTACTGCTCCTTGTTTGTTCCCACATCCACATGTCAGAAATTACATTTCCTTGTGTGGTCCCTCATCCACAGGTTAGTGATTACTGCTCCTTGTGCATTTCCTCATCCACAGGTCAGTGATTACTGCTTCTTGTGTGTTCCCACATCCACGTGTAAGTAATTACTGCTCCTTTTGTATTCCCTCATCCACAGCTGTGATCAATGCTGGCTGTATACTTTCTCATAACATCCCGGTGTTAGTGTGCTTCAATTCCTACATAGCTTTTTAGCACCATAATACATTTTCTCTGTCTTTACTAAGGGTTGCTTCACCTATGATACACAGGCATCTAGCTAACTCTACACCTACATGTTCCTTAAACAGGAACCACATTATTTACATCATACCTTTTCCCCAGTAAATTTATTCGTTTACACAAAAATGTTTAAAATTTTACCCGAAGACAGACATTTTTTTATAATTGTTTGTACCAGTAGGCTGCGGGTGTGACTGAAATATATTTCAGACCAATTTACTAACCTACTTAACAAACATAAATAAATAAATAAATTGGACCACCTAATGTGGTTAGTTTTACTTATAGGTGACATCTGTTTAGTTAACATAACTTGGTTGACTAAACAGGTGTGCCAGACTGCACATTTCCTGGTATTGAAGAATATACCCTTTCCCCCTTTCTCCAGTATCCTGCAGTCTCAGAGTTAGTATATATATTTAGTGGGTTGGGGGGATAGGGATATAATTTTTTTTGTATGCACCAATAAATTCTCTCAGTGCATGCGAACCAACATATCATCATTTTATTTGTTAATGATTTGTTGATGTTAGTGAAATTAAAATTTGAGTCTGTCAGTTTTCTTTAGTAGACTCAAATAAATACACACTTACATATGTAAATGCATATATGTGCATTCATTACTAGCAAAAATCTTTCACTCAGGGTAGAAAATAAAGAACTGGAGTATATAAAACTTATACAACATATTTAATACAAACTATAAATAAATAAAAACGTGTCTCTGATATGTCTGAGATCAAAGTCAACTTATTGATTTCTCTTTTACAGTTAGTTTTATATAACAACATTTTCTATTTTGAAGGCAAATGCTTTCTACAAAAAGATGGCGTAGCTATGGGCACCTCTTGTGCCAATAGCTACGCCAACTTGTTTATGGCCGAATGGGAATATGAGTTTATGCATCAGTTACCTGCCTTTGTAGAACATATTCCATTCTATAGACATTTCGTGGATGACCTTTTCTTTTTATGGAGAGGCTCCAATACAGTTTTACACGATTTTGTTCGACAAATTAATTCTTCTACTAGCTACCTTAAGTTCAGCTGTGAGATTTCTACCACCAAGATATCATTTTTGGATGTGTTCGTGGAGAAATTACCCAGTGGATTGATTAATACTGGTGTCTTTAGGAAGCCTTGTCATATTAACACGTTTCTGCATCGCCATAGTATGCACCCACAATATATTTTTAACAACATTATTAAGGGACAGGCCATGAGGATCTCGAGATATAATCCGAGTTCTATTGGCTTTGAACGTGACCTTGCAGACTTTAACCAAAGGCTTTTGCAGCGAGGTTATGAAATCAATGACATTTCCAAAGGTATAGAGGGTCTTCATGATTTGAGATCAGGTGCGGCCGCTCCATATTTTTCTGATAGAAGAATTGCTACCAACCAAATAGATGCTGCAATTAATCCTAGTGACATTACCTCCAGCAAAGAGGCTTTCTCTATTTTTTATACCAATGACGTTTGGAACATTAAAGATGTGGTCAAGGCCCATTGGAATGTTTTAATGGTTGACCCACAAGTTAAAGAGATGTTAGGTGATGTTCCACGCTTTAGATATAAGAATAAGAAAAATCTTAAAAGGTTGTTATGCGACAAGTGTTCCATGAACCCTGGTACTTCCATTCAACTTCGTGGTACTTCTAGTTGTGGCAGTTGTAATTTTTGCTCACATATTGATCCCAATACCTTATTTATACATCCTGTTAGTAAACATAAATATTTTTTTAAAGTGAATGGAGATTGTACATCTAGTAATGTTATTTATCTTGCTACTTGCTTAGCATGCACATCCTTTTATATAGGGAAGACAAACAGATGTTTGAAAGACCGTATACGTGAACACCTGTATAGTATTAGGATGATGCATAAAAGTAATGCACTAGCTAGGCATGTCCTTGAGTTTGGTCCTACTCACATTTTCAACTTCAGGATTGTAGAGAAAGTAAATGTTAATATTAGGGGAGGAGACATAAGGACACATACTGAAAGTAGAGAGAACATATGGATCATGAAGCTCAGATCAGATGTTTTCCCAGGGCTTAACGCTAAGTTATCTGTTAAACAATTTTTAAAGATGAGAAGGTTGGAAGCCCACTAGCAGATATGTCCTCCCATTTTTTTTTTTTAATTTTTTTTTTTCCACACATCCTATTTATCATTCTTCACTTGCTCACATTATCATGTATTATTCATTGATATATTGCACTTGCAGCCTCATATGATGTGTTTGGAGTGGAATGATTGTATTTTTATCACATGCTTACATCTTTTTCCATATATCTATTTATTTCATAGTCATTGACAATATCATGTATCATTTATTGATATATTGCACTAGTAGTGCTACAGGATGTACTTGGAGTGGAATGATTGTATTTTTATTATATGTTTTTAGATAGCATTTCTTATTATGCTGATTTTAGTGTGTTTTATTAAATGTTAATTGAATAGAGTGGTTTTAATTGATGGAGTTCCCGCCCAGGAAGTTATTTATACTTGCTAGAGTTGTATTGAGTATGAGTCTGAAGAAGCCACGTAGGTGAAAGCGCTTACTCGATTTACAATAAACTGTTCTGCTTGCACTTTAGTGGATCGTGGATTTTATTACATTATTTCAGCTGTTGGAGTATATTATTGCATTATATTTGTGGAATTGTGAATGTTCCTGTGAACATTATTTCTCGTGTACAGCTCCTGCCGTGTTCACTTCCTCTTGACTGGTTTTGCCTTTTTATTTTACTTCAAGTGTGTTTGGAGGAGTGTTTACTCGGCTAGTTCAACGTATCCTTTTATAAATAAATGCTATTGACTTAAATCAGTTGTCTACATTAGAATTATTGCCAATACATTTATCTTCTTAAATATATAATTTAATATATATAATGTTATATAATATATAAAATGCAACACCTCCTCCTTATATTCTATATAATCATCCCAATTTTCTCCCATAGAATATTTTTTACAAGGTCAGGAATGCTGAATAAAAAATGTATTTAAATTCAGACAATTATCAATGTTTGTATTGCACATTTCTAACAATGTGTGCTTGATCACATAACTGTGCTTATAAATTCCAGTTCTGAGTTCATATGTTTATAGATCTGTGCTAAGGCTAATGACCACTGGGACCTTTTTAAGTCTAGCTATGCATCCAAAGTCTCTGACCAGTTCTGATTCCCATGGTAGTGCAAGCAGAACTTTTGGAGAAGAAATATTTACAAGCAGACACCTGGGAGATGAACCACAAAAGTACCTCACCAAGAGGATCAAGGGTCTCCAACATATGTCTTATTCTGCCAGACTAAAGAAATTCCAGCTCTATTCAGTAGCATACCGCCTGCTCAGAGGTGATCTCTGCCTGATGTACAAGGCCATGTCCAATCAGGATCTGATGGACATGCTCCACCTCAAAAAATCCAAATCCATCAGGACCACGAGAGCTAAAGACTTAAACCTTGGCACAAGTATGAATAGGACATGCTGGAGGGATAGATTCATAACCCAGAGGCTTCCCATGCTTTGGAACAAGATCCCAGTTCATGTTAGGCAGAGCCCCTCACTGACTCTCTTCAAGAGAAATCTTGATGAGTGGATGGGAGATCGTAAGTTTACCCCAGGGGTCACATCTGTGTCACTGCTAGACTGGGGCACAGTAAACTAATTCTATTATATAAGGAGGCCTTCATTGTGTCACTACTAGACAGAGGCACAGTATTCTAAATCTATTCTGTGCATTTTTGTACCATTTCATGGGGTGGCGAAAGCCACATCACTATGGCTAGGCTTACAAATGCCCCAGGGCAGATAGTTTAGTACTAAACTATGAAACTATGAAACTATTTACAGGCTGCCTGTGTCCATTAGAGACGTGTTGCTAAAGTAGGGGTGAATTTCCAGTTCCTCACCCAGTTGACCAGGCTATACTTTAATTGGTTTAGGGAAGAACTCTGCTTCACATGGATACAGAGGCTATTCCAGAGAAGGGGATAGTCTCTGTGATACATACCTGTCTCTCCAGCAAGTCCTATTTATATCACAGGCAAGGTTTAAGTTTTTAGAATGGGTAATTCTGGTGCTGTTTGTTTTGTGGCTATGCATAAGGTCTGTTAGAGTAGGGTCTCACAATCCCTCGTATGACAGACACAGATCTTACCTCAAAATCCTGTGGGAGACAGAATACATGGAAAAGGTTTTGAAGTGGCATTCATATGGCATGTTATTTATGCCCTGTATTCTTTAAGTGAAGAACCTCTGTGAATGTTCCAATTGCTTTATGTGCCTGGTTAGTTACATACCAAAGGGGGAATTGTATTCATTGATAGGTCTGATGAGTGATGAATACAGTGGAACAATGAATTTCTTAGACCTAACTGCCATACCTTTGTTTATAAGTTGGCATGTAGTCATCACTGCTTTAGACATGTGATGGTCAAAGGCTTGATTACTGTCTACATGTGTCTCCAAGTCCATAACTTTTGGGTCAGCTCTTAGGGATATGTTGTAAATATGGTAGTTGCCAGTGGTGGCTGACTTCCTGTAGGACACTGTTATGCATTTCTTTGTCTTTAGTTTTAGTCCATGGCTCTGGCACAAGTTATTTGTCTGTATCAGCCCTTCTTAGACAACATTAGCATCAGTGGGGATTCTATGAGTGTTCCTAATTTGCAATCTTTTGGAAATTTGGTCACCCAGTGGCTCTTGGTATTGGCCTTGACTTCAGACTGGTAGATTCCAGATCCCAGAAGAACTCCACTAGTGACAGGCTGCTTTGCAGATGTGAACTCCCCAATTCTAACTTCCTCGCTCATATCTGTGAACTAGCTAGCTATCCACCTTGTGACATAAGGGTTTATACCTAACCTCTTGTGTTTGTCAGCAATACCTGAGTGGTGTCAAATGTCTTGGCCAGGTCAAGGTAGGTAGAGTAAATGGTATCAAATGTCTTGGCAGGTCAAGATAGGTAGAGTGAAACATGTTTCCCCGTGTCCATTGCTTTGGTGTCTTTGTCATGTCTACTAAGTTGAGAAGGCATGACCTGTCCTTGATGAAACCAAACTATGCTGTTTCTAGTGTCAGGAGGTTTTCTGTGTCATTACTGATCCTTTCCATGATAATTCATTTCATGGCTTTGCATATGAGACTGGTGACACTCATGGGTCTGTAGTTTCCAGGGTCTGTAAATAGCTTGTCTTTGTGCAGAGTGATCATGGCTGCTGCTGTCTTTTTATTAGGCATAAAGCCTGTTTGGAGGCTACAGTTCAACAGGGATTCTAGAGGTCCTGAAATTTCATGTTCCATGCTACTTAGAAAGCAGCCTGGGATGTTGTCAGGGCCCATCTAGTCAGTGTTATGTTAGATTACCTACATAAAACCTTACACACATGACACTCTGGCACATAAGCCACAGATTCACTGTTGCATGTGAAGTAACCTGGAGCACTACAGCTATAGGGAGTGAATGTGCAATAAAAAATATCTGCAAAGACTATATTCCAAACACTTAGAAGTACCTTTTCTTCCTGTATACACAATGTTAAATTCTATTCCCAAATCAAAATATTGCTTCAAATTTCTACCCTTTTTTTGATAAATTTGTGACTTTCTCTAAAACCTGAACAATAGTAGGATATGCAGTTAGAATATTCCAGTTTTTATACACTGTATTCCTTATATTACCACTGTTGACCATGTGCGGGTTAAGGGTATAACTGCTGCTGAAGACCTTTCTCCATTTTTGTCATCCACTCCTACTGTTGTACCCTCCATTAATGCCCCTTCAGCCAATTCATCCAAATAATCCCTAAATGTAAAGTAATTTAAGTATATTCTCACATCCTTCTGCATCTTGTAAGATGTTTTATTGTAACTATCTGACCATATGCAACATTTTTTAAACAGACTTGTGGTAGATATTATTATATTCTACCTTGAGTGAGAGTTTTTTTGCTAGCTATTCATTCACTTTTTTATCTGACTTTGGGAGCAGAAAGGATTTTTGAAGTATATATGCATTAATTACATGAATGGGCACAGAGGCAAATATCACTCTAGTTACGTATTTAGATGTGAATTAAATTGTATGAAGTAGTATTGAGCAGACCTGCAGCCTCATTGCTAAATATATTCAGTTTTTTATTGTTATGTTAATGGGATAAATGCCCTTATTTCCATGGTTACTGCCATTCAAAAAATGGCTTATGGCTCACTTTAATTGTCCAAATGGCTCATTAGCATGTCTATGAATTGAACACTATCAAACATAACTGCAGTAGTGTTCTCTGCAGTAACCCATACATCACTTTATGAAAGACATCCCCTACAAACACACAAACACACGGTCACACACTGACACACACACACACACACACACACACACACACACACACACACACACACGCACACGCACGCACACACACACACACACACACACACACACACACACACACACACACACACACACACACACACACACACACACACACACAGCAACATCTGTGCATCCACAACTGGAACAAACTCATAGAAATACTCAAACATTTACTTACTTGTAGAAACCAATGCACAAACATACAGACTCATGGTTCCCTAATTAATCCCACTAGGGTGACCACCCAGGCAAACACACACACAATAATTCATGCATTTTCATTTATGCCCCAGTAGCCATGCACAAACATGCCCTCACATATACTCTCACTTACAGGCAGCCCTAACCCCACTTCTTTGGTAAACTTACCTGAGCCTCAAGTCCTCCCAGAGGAGTGAATTAGTGACAACTATCTTTTGATAAAGTTCCCTTTTTCCTTCTAGACTAAAATTTTATTCATCCAAGTGATTCAGTCACATGGCCAAGCAAACTATGAGCTGCAGACATTTCCCGGGGGAGCACATGGCTAATTGACATTAATCTCTCCCTTGTATTATTGCATTAACATGCATCTTTGTATGTGAGGGGAACACCTCAGAGATAGAGCAGTAGCAGTGTGGCTTCCACACCGCACTATGCCTGTCTGAATCACAGAGATTGTGAGATAAAATGACTGAGTAAAAAATGCACCTCATGCTAAAGGATAATTAGGGAACCACATTCATGACTTCCAAAACAGAGATCATTAACAATTTTTATCCTTAGTTTTCTGTGCCCTATCACCAAAGTAGATGTTAGTAAACTGTCAATATGCTGAAAAAGTGAGCTGCATTTAATGACTTATTAGGTATTTGCAGTGAGTAGAAGTATATTTAAACTACTACTACAGATGTGGCATAACTACATGGAATTATTATTTACAATGCTAGAAGTTTTTGCTGTGGAGAAGAAGCTGCTGCATTATCTCCATGCAATGACAAATATTTATCTGTAGAATCAAATATTCTGATTCCAAGGATATAGTCAATATATCAGGTGGCAAATTTAATGCTAATTTTACCCCACCTGTGCACGTTATTTCTCTGCTACCCAGAAAATGGTGTTACCCCTAATGTCACCTTAAAACAAGTCTTAGAATCTGTGTCAGAGACTGAAAGTAATATTTCCAGTGGACCAGAGAGCATACCAGCCTGCATTTTTATCAGTACCAATTATGCACTATTCAAGCCTCTGGTTTAACTGTTCAATATCAGCCTACTCACAAGGGTTTGCTCCTAATGGCTGGAAAACAGCCACTTTGATTTCCCTTCACAAAAGTCACACCTCTAAAGACTAAAGTAATTATCAGTCCATTAGCATCACTAGCCTTCCATACAAAGCCAAGGAATCTATAACTGGACTTACTAACACAGACATGGGAATATTAACTGATTTAGACCCTGATTAAACTGGGCAAACCCTATCTGTTAAAATAAGTAAATATCTTCAAAAATTTTAAAAATGCTGTAGGCAGTTGGTCATTGTGAACAATGTTTACCTCAATCTGGCCAAGACTTTTGACACTATCCTGCATGCTGGTATTATTGAAAAATTACTCAAACATAATGCAAACCCCTATACTGTACATTGGATAGCAAACTGGCTACCCCAACAGATTCTAAATTGTGAAACTTACTGGCACCCTCTCTGAAAATAAAATTGTAAATAGTAGAGTACCACATGGATCAGTGCTGGGCACTCTCCAGTTTGCCATTTATTTTGCAGACATTCAAGCAAGTATCCCAGAAGTTGGGTTGACCGAGTTTGCTGATGACTACAAGCTGGGCACTATTATCTGATTACCCTCTGATACAAAACAATTCCAGCAAAAGCTGGAAGATGCGCATAACCAGTGCACCAAAATCAGTCTCAAGCAAGCACAAAAAAAAAGGTGGAGCATAGCAGCAGCATTCTGCAAAACATCTGCTCCCAGCTTATATGTTGTAAATAGTATTCTTCTTCAGACAGATACGGTCATAAAAGAAATTGGTATGTACATTGACAGCTCTCTTTCATTTGATCATCATGTTTCCACTATATAAATAAATAAATACATACATACATAAATAAGAAGGAGGGGCACAGATGTCATAATGGTTAAGGTCATCACATCTCATGCATAAGATACAAAGCTTGAGCCTGACCTCTTTCCAATGATTGTGTGGAATTTGCATGTTCTCCCTCATCTCTGTGAAGTTCTTCCCACCTCCCAAAAACATGTTGGGTGCTTCCAACTGAAACTCACACACTCAAGATTTTGCCTATCAAGGAAAGATTTGTTATACAGACCAACCACTTTGAGCATCAACTGTGAAGCACACTATCCTCTGAAAAGGAGAACATGGATCACATGCCATGTTAGGGCTAGTCACTTGGCTGTGTAAAAATCGTCTCTAGGTGATTTGGTCACATTAACTAGTGTCACCATAAATGGGCATGGGTCAGTGATAAGTAGCTTCATACATCTCAACTGTATGGATTTTTGCAGAATGTCCAGATTTTTGCCTCATATTTTTCGCCAGTTTTTCACAAAATTGTGGTTTTATGGCAAATCACTAGTAAATCATTCATAGGTTCATAGGTAGGTACTAGGCTATCGGCCCTGGAGCCTTTACAAGCCCAGCCAAAAAGGTACCCTGGCTTTTGCCACCCAAGAAAATTATTTTCCTGTGCCACTGTCGAGCAGAGCCACAGCAGTGATCTCCGGGGTGAATTTCCTATTTCCCATCCAATCATCAAGATTTTTTTTGAAGAGAGTGAATGAGGAGCTTTGTTTGATATAGATAAGTAGTTTATTCCAGAGTATGGGAAGTCTATGGGACAGGAATCTATCCCTCTGGCATGTTCTGTTTATTGTGGTGATAAGGTTAGGTCCCTAGAGCGTGTAGCTCAGAGGGATTGGGATTTCTTTAAGTGGAGCATGTCCAACAGCTCTGGGTTTGACATAGCTTTGTATATTAGGCAGAGATCACCTCAGAGTAGGCGATATGTGACGGAGTAAAGCTGGAGTTTTTTGAGACGGTCTGCATAGGGCATCTGTTTGAGGCCAGTAATCCTCTTTGTGAGGTATTTCTGCAGCCTTTCCAGTTGTTGTAGATGTCTTGTGAGGTACATACCAAAAGGGGCGTTGTACTCTATAATGGGTCTAATGAGTGAAGAGTAGAGGGGAACAATTACCTCTTTTTTTTCTGGATGAGAAACCTTTTGTGATGAGGTGTGCCATGTAGAAGGATTTCCTGACTACTGTGGTGATGTGATTATCAAAGGAGAGACTACTGTCCACCTGTGTCCCAAGGTCTCTTATCACACTTTCTTTAAGTATACTACTGTCTATGTTATAGTTCATGAGTACAGAGCTTTTACCAAAGGGGATGACAATGCACTTTCTGGCATTGAGCTTGAGGCCATGGCTTTGACACCAGGCATCTGTCTCGTGAGGCCCTTTTGTAGGATGTCCACATCATTAGGAGTTTCAATTATGGCTGCTAGTTTGCAGTCATCTGCGAACTTTGTTAGCCAAAGACCTTCTGTGTTAGCCTGTACTTCAGAGAAGTAGATACCAAACAGGAGAGGACCCAGAACTGAACCCTGTGGTACTCCACTTGTTACTGGTCTGAAGTTGGATTTGGAGTCTGCTACTTTCACAGTGTGGGTTTTGTCAGTGAACCAGTTGGCAACCCATCTTGTGGCATAGGGACTTATACCTAGTTTAGTGAATTTATCTATAATTCCAGAGTGGGGGATGGTGTCGAAAGCCTTGGCAAGATCTAGATAGGCAGTGTGAACCACCTTACCCCTGCCTACGGCTTTGGTGACTGCTTCAAAGAAGTCTATCAGGTTTAGGAGACATGATCTGCCTTTTACAAACCCGAACTGGGTGGGGTCCAGAGTTTGGAGATTACCAATGTCTTTGTTTATAAGTTCCATGATGATATGTTCCATGGCCTTGCAGACCAGGCTCGTCAGGCTAATGGGGTGGTAGTTCCTGGGGTCCGTGGTGACTCCCCCATTGTGGAGTGGGATAACCGTCGCTGTGCACCATTCAGCAGGCACAAAGCCTGAGATGAGGCTATGATTGAACATGGTACTTAGGTGGGGTGCCAGTTTGTTCTGTAGCTCATGTAGAACGTAGCCTGGGATGTTGTCGGGTCCCATGGATGCTGTGTTCTTGGCTTTGGAGAGTGTGATTTTTACCTGTGCAGCCGTGATTATAGGAACTTTGCATTCTTCTGGTATAGAGATGGGCTCTTTAATGGGTGAGGGGAGGGGTAAAATTAGCACTGAACCTATCTGCCAGGATGTTGGCAATATCAGTTGGGTTTGTATATTTAGTGCCATTGTGCTGTAACTCAGAGCAGATCTATGTGTTTCCATTGACATTCTTGACATAGCTATAGAATGCTTTGTGGTTGTCTTTAGAATCAGTGGCGATTTTGTTTTCGTAACTAACTTTGGAGGATTTTATCAGGGATCGTAGCTTCTTACTGAGGCTGACCAGGGAGCTCCTCCACTCATGGGATTTTACTCTCTTTTGCAACAGTCTCTTCCTTCTGTTGTACAGTTTGTTTATGGCAGGCAACCACCAGATTGGCTTCCTTTTTTTGGAGGATAGCGTCTTGGTTCTGTTTGAGAGAGCATGATCCATGCACTCATGTAAGTACTTATAAAGTGCAATTGTGTAGGATTCAGTAGTCATAACGGTATTGTCCATCTGCATGGGTGTCATGAAGTTCACCACTTCTGTCTTAAGAAGCATGAAGTTGGCTTTGGAGAAATTTTTTGCCATGGTTTCCTTAATGGGGATGGGGGCAGGATGTGGATATCTATTGTAATTAGCTTATGGTCGGAGTGGACCAATGAGGCATTGACTTCAGGTGTGGAACACTGGTCACTCATGTTGGTAATGACTAGATCGAGAATATTGTTGCCCCTGGTGGGGGTGTGGATAAGTTGAACCAGGGCATTGGAGTTTATGAATTCCAGAAAGTGTTGAGCAAAGGAGTTGGTACATGAGTAGTTTTCCCAGTTAATGGTTGAGAACTGAAGTCAGAAAATAATGACAGACATTTAAAATTCAGACTTCATACCCTTCAGAAAATTTATGCTAATGCAAAACCTGTTATTCTATCAACTGTCTAAGTTTTCTAAGAGCAATATTTAAAAATTGTCCTTATTTTTTGGGCTTTTGCCCCCTATTATTTATGGCTTTGTCCAGATTTCTTGCTTAAAGAGGTTGAAAGGTATGAGTGGCTTAAGGACATGACCTGTTCATGGGACCCATGCTAATAGCAGGAATGGTATATGCGCTTCTATCACACCTCTCAACTGTCCAGATTTTGCAGAATGTCCAGATTTATGTCTCATGTTTTTGATCTGTTCCTCATAAAATTTGTGGTTCACTGGCAAATCACTGAGGACTGGTTCATTAAATAATGACATGCAATTGAGTTTCAGACTTCATATCCTTCAGAAAAATGCATGCTAATAATACTACTGTACTTCTAGCAACTTTCTATGTTTATAAGAGCAATATTTAAAATATGTCCATATTTTTGGCCTTTGTCCCCCGTTGTTTTAGGCTATGCCCAGATCTCTTGCTCTTAGAGGTTGAGATGCATGGATTCTATCGGCCTTGTGTGCCTTCCATAAATTCCAGAAGCCCTGGGTTTATAAGCTACTGGTCAGTTGGTGTTCATGTTTTCAGTTACTCGTCTGGGATATCTCTGTTGAGTGAAAGCTGGACATAAAATCAATTAACCTATCAAACATGAATTAAGAATTCCTACATTCAATATGGGTTCATCGACAGAAGTTGGAAGTGGATAACATGATTGTAAGGAGGAGGCTGGGCATCCTCTGTATCTAGGAGATGAGATGGAAGGGCAGTGCAGCAAAACCACTTGGCTTAGGATCCAGAGTCTATTATCCAGGGGGAGGGCAGCCTAAAAAATGGTGTGGTGAGAGAAAGGCTTGAGAAGACAATGATGGATGTTGTGATGCTCCTCCATTGGCCCAGTAATCAAGGAGCCTCAAGCCTCGCCACTGGCAGCAGTGGGGGATGTACACACTTGGAGGGTAACAAGTACACACACAGTAAAGTGCAATTTCTCTTAAGAGAACACAGAGATCACAGTCAGTCTGGGGCTGGGTTCTCCTTCTTTCTCCAGATCCCCAATAAAACTTCTCACTGCCACAGCTATAGGGTTGAGATCTCAGCTGAGTGGCCAAGCAAAACTTGTAGCAGAGCACCCTCTCTGCCCAGCCAGTGTTTTGTGTCCCTGCCCAAGTAGCTGACACACACACACACACACACACACACACACACACACACACACACACACACACACACACACACACACACACACACACACACACACACACACACACACACACACACACACACACACATACTCTTTGAGGTTTGATTTATATACAAACACACACACACTCCTGGGAAAGGCTGGCACAGGTTTACTAGCTATGTCCCCTCCTGCACAGACTATAAAGTAGTTTCCCCTGCCACCAACCACTCTTGCTACTTTTAAGGCCCTAAACAAAGGGTGTCCAATCCTACTGTATAATGTTACTATTAATCCAAATGGTAGTCTGACCAAGAGCAAGGCTATTTAGGAATGGCCTGTACAGTGTCACAAAATACATATGCAAGCACTCTTAGAGCTTAAATGTGTCTCACAAATATCAGCCACAAAGATAGGTTTAAATAAATTTAATAATAAATAATAAAAGAATAAGGCAATACTCAGTAAATCAACACAGTAACTTCAGAGTTCACAATCACATGAAATATTTAAAACAACATTGCAGAACACTCTCAAATAAATACTGAAAACATCTAAACTAATCTTTACTATATTCCTAACTGAATCTAAAAAAGAGTTACTATACCCTAAAAACTTACTTACAGAGCAAGGCAAGTGCAGATGTAATGATGATGAGTGGATGCGTCCAGGTCAAAGACAAAATATAAAATGCACAGTCTCTCTCTCTCTGGGAGAGTTCTTAAACTAATATCAACTATTACTGCTGCATTAGCTTGGATGATGTCACTTTTTGTCACCTGGATTTAGTTCCCAAGCTACCCCCATTGTCAGAAAGTACAAGCATTTTGTACCTCTCTGTGAAAAATACATATCTCTCAGATATTGAAAGTCATGCAACAATAAAACACTTCTGCATCTCAAACTTAGTAATTACTTCTTTTCCAAGACAATGCAAAAAAAACTTCTAGCTCTAGACATTGTGTCTGCTACACTGAAACTGAGAGATAACTTTTATAGCACAATCGTAAAATAATTTAATTTCAACTTATTTTCTTTAAGTTTTGCAAGTTTACCTTTTAGGTCCCAGTTTCTACTGTTAAAACATATACAGTTACACAATTACAATAGTTTATATATATTTCTATTCTAAGTCAGCAGGGCATACTGTGGTTACATTTTTGCTCAATACTTTACACCTTTACACACATTTCTGTATGAATCCTATCAATATTCACAAATGACATAGAATAATTTACAAAATTCCAAATAAGTGCACTGGCAGTGTGACAGATGTCATCAGACTTAGTGACAGATTCATGACAATCAGACTTTGCTGTCAGGATAGGGCCTATGGCCCACAGCAGATAGTGAAGAAAGGAGTGCATTGGTGTAGAATCAATGACTGTAAAGTCATCCACAGTGAAAATACTGGTCCACAGCATAAACCACTGGTTGCCACTATCAGCTGCAAGTAGTGTTCAAAGTGTCTCTAAGGTCAACTGAAACTAGGATGAAGATCTGGAAGTTGACTGGAGAGAAAGTGCAAGAGTCCAATGAAATGCTCAAGGCTGTGGCTCCTCAGGAGGAAGAGGAAATAGATGGAGATGAAGAAGAAGTGCAACTCCTCAACCAGCATGTGTGAGGACAATAGAACAGACATGCAGTCGAATCAGATATGGAAATAAGGTGCATAAGAAAATATTATGGTAGAATGCAGAAATCCATGAAATCATCAAAAGAAAGGAGTGCAGGAAAAAGTGGGATATAAAAAAGATGGACCAAGCAAGAAGGAATACTGGTTGGCTAACAAACAGGCTAAGAGAGCAATTGCAATAGCAAAGAATAAAGGCATCAGAGGCACTCTACCAACTTCTGGAAAAGGACTCCTCAGATGGTACAAAGACCCTCTATTAGGTTGATAGGCAAAGGCAGAGCAATAATGAAAATAGTCATCAGACAACCTTCATAAAGGATGTCAGCAACAACCTGCTCAGCAGTCCACAGAATACGAAAGGCAGATGAAAGGAGTACTTACAGCAGATTCAGAATGAAGAAGACCTTAAAGAGGCTGTACTACCTCAGACACAGCCTACAATGTAGGAAGAGGAGCCCTCCCTATAAGAAATAAGAACAGCACTAAGGAAACAAAGTCAGGGAAAACAGCAGACTCAGATGAGGTCACAGCAGATATTATCTAGATTTTGGGTAAGTTGGGGAGAAATAGCTCAAGAGGATACTCACAGCAGTATGGAGAGAAAGGCATATTCCAGATGACTGGAGAATAAGCATTCTTTTGCCAATGTACAAAAACAAAGGACATTCATAACTGTGGGCAGTACAGAGATAACAAACTCCTTTCACACTACATGGAAGTTCTGGAGAGGGTGGTTGATAAACAAATAAGTGAAGAAGTAGAAATTAAGATGTGAGATAAGCAATTTGGATTTACATCAAGATGTAGCAAGACAGATAGTTAAGAAGAAAACAGAGATGAGAAAAGATTACAGCTGAGCATTCCTAGACTTGGAAAACACATATAACAAGGTTCCAAAAAAGCGTATTTGGGCAATGCTGCTATGGAACGAAATCTCCAAAATATGGGTAAAATGAATGCAGGCTATATGCAAGGACCCAATGACACAAGCATGAACACTGTTCACACTCACAGAGAGATTCCTACTGGGAGTGAGTGCATACCATAACTCTCAAATGTCCAGATTTTTGCCTCATATTTTTGGTCTGTTCCTCATATAACTAGTGGTCATCTGGAAATTAACTGATTATTGAAGTCACTAAATAATGACAGACATTTCAGTTTCAGACTTCATAGCTTTTAGAAAATGCATAGCAATGCAAAATCTATTACTCTAGCAACTTCCTAAGATTATAACAGCGGTATTTAAAATCTGTCCCTATTTTTGTGCCTTTGTTGCCCATAATTTTTGCCTTTGTACAGATTTCTTGTGCTAAAAGGCTGAGAGGTATGGTGCACACCAGGGTTCAGCTCTGAGCCCACTGCTATTCATACTACAGTATTGTGACTTAAAATGTTATTTCTTCTGACCAGAGCATACTTACATGCTTAGTAAACTCAGCTATACAAACATAACATTAATTATTCAGTATAGTCAAGGTTGTGATAAAAAAGCATTGAGATGTACTGCCAGCATGTATTGCTCTTTCTGGTCAGCCAGATGAAAATAAATAATTGTTTAATTTATTCTGTATGATTTTACCATAAAAAATAAGAGCTTTCTCTTAGTTCGGGGAAACACAGATTTATTTCACTTGGCCTCCTGCTATCCTCTTCTTAAAGAGATTTCTTGCCTGGCTAAAATCTGAGTTTTGTGTTTTTCCTTAACAGTTGCTATCTTGAACTCAGATTTCAAAACCTTAAAAATTGCTGCATCAGGAACCACTTTTTGGACCCACAGACAGATTTCTGTCTACTGTTTTTTTTTTTCTCTGCCTCATTAAGGCCTGCATGCATCAGCCCACAGTTTCAGCAGTGTGAAATTTCTGCAGGTAAGAGTGTGGGTCTAGTATTTTATTTTCTGTATAAAAGTAGGATTTACATTAAAGAGAGAGAGCATTTCTGTCTTTACTTCGTGTGATAGTGAATTTATACTGAATCCTTATACTTGTAAGTCATTCATGAAAAAAATGTGTGTAGTGAGTGAGTATAAAGTAAAAATGTGAAAATATAAAAGAACCAGAAAAAGAAACTCTGACAAGATATGTCTGACTAGTTTGATCTGAATTCACTAAAAATGATAGTGCACTTACATTTCCTGCAGGAAGATCATTTAGTAAGGATATCTTAGATAAGCTTAAAAAGTTACTAAAAAATTAAAAGAAAAATCAAAAAAGGAAATCAAAGTACCTGCCTCCTACTAGACAGCTTTTATACAGTTGGGACTTCAGTCAACACAAAGAAATAAATAAGACTCGCTGCTTCTTATCTCAATGAATTCCAAGCCTATAAAATAGGTTAACACTACAGGTCAAAGTTCTTTGGGTAGGAATTTTATGGTCTCTGAAATTGCTTGTCTAGTACTGTTTCTATCTCTCTAGGTCCCTTATAAGTCTGTATTTGCAGATTAACAATGTTAGTGCCCTAGATTGTTATTAAAATAATTTCAGATTCAAATTCATTGTTTAATAAATAAAATCCATTACGTAGCTTGTTTTTGCTGCTATTTAGCGTTCGTCTATAATTGGAGCGGCCCGCCGTTCAAGGGACCGCATTTACCAAACACTTATCGCCATCAGGAATTGAATAACGGTGGTGTTATGTTCATAGCTTTCAAATTTGTGGGCGCGACAGAGACCCCAAAGAGAGTGGCAACTAGAGTTGGATGCTTAGAGACCCGAATCCTCAATGACAACTGTAACATAGCCTCTATTTTAAAGTATAAGACAACTATAACATAGCCTCTATTGAGGGGACCCCCTTTTCACTTTGTGTTATCACATCTTATTTTGCACGACATTGTATATAGATTGTCGGTTGGTTTCTTATTGTATATAGATTAGTACTGGTTACTTTCTATTTATTAAGTTACTTTATTACTTATTAGTTTTTAGTAATTATGTTTTTATATAAGTAATAAAAAAGTTAACTAGTGAATTCACATGGTTTTAATTCTGTTAAGTTGCTCGAATATGGTTAGAAGTATTATACATTTTATATACTTATTTTTATTGAATTTACATTTTTAATATATATATTTTGAATAATTATTTTATGTATTTGTATTTTTTGCATTTGGTTATTATTTATTATTTTTTTTTATATTGTTTAAGTTAAAATTGTTTTTTTCTTTAAACCTTTTAATTGTGTTCATTTTTTGTTGGTTTAATCACATACATGAGAAACATATTTGAGTTTTTGTGAGTTTTTAATTGTTAACATGAAGAAGAAGCTTGTGTCACAGAAGCGTAAAAAACTTTTTTTTTATTCTTGTTTAAATAAATTACGCTACAGTTTACCTAACAAACCTAGTCTCGCTTTGAGCACAATTAAACATTTTGCTGCAAGGTTTTTTCTTTATCATTCAGCACACTTTCCTTTCCTATTGGCATGCTACTTAGCATCAGATTTATATAAGGTATATTGATCATTTGGATATAAACTTCAAAAATCTCAATTATTTCTTTTACAAAATGTCCTATTGTGCAGAATCTCATCCAGTGCTATGCAAGAAGTCAAGAAAGTGTTGAATCAACACAGTGTTCAGTTTCTCCATGCCTCTCATCCCTGACAACCTCAAAATGGTGATATGGTGTTATCACTGATCAGTCACACCTACAGTGGATATAAAAAGTTTACACACTCCTGTTAAAATGCCAGTATTTTTGTGGTATACAGAAATGAAACCACAATATATCATTTTAAAACTTTTTCCACCTTTAATGTGACCTATAACCTGTACAATTCATTTGAAAAATAAACATATCTGTTAGGGGAAAATATAAAAAATAAAAAATGTACAATACGCTAGTTGCATAAGTGTGCACACCCTTAAACTAATACTTTGTTGTGTGTGCACACACTTAAACTAATACTCTGTTGAAGTACCTTTTGATTTAATTACAGCATTAAGTCTTCTTGGGTACACGCCTACCATTAATTAAAGAGCCTCTATCTCCAAATAAAGTTCAGCTGTCCTAGTAGGATTTTCCTGACATTTACACAGCTACCTGCTAAACCATGGATTTTGCTGTAGCAGTTGCCTGCTACAGCAAAATCCATGGTTCACACAGAGCTTACAAAGCATCAAAGGTATCTCATTGTTGAAAGGTATCAGTCAGGACAAGGGTACAAAAAAATTCTGCAGCATTGGATATACCATGGAACACAGTGAAGGCAGTCATCAAAATGTGGAGAAAATACAGGACAACAGTGACGTTGCAAAGAACTGGACGTCCCTCCAAAACTGATGAAAAGACAAGATGAAAACTGGTCAGGGAGGCTGCAAGAGACCTACAGCAACACTGAATGAACTGCAGGAATTTCTGGCAAGTACTGGTTGTGTAGTACATGTGACAACAATCCACCATATTCTCCATATGGCTGGACTATGGGGTAGGGTCATAAGATGGAAGCCTTACACAGAAAAACATCCAGGCCTAGCTAAAAATTGCAAAACAATACATCAATTCTCCCAAAAGCATATGTAAAAATGTGCTATGGTGTGATGAGACCAAGGTTGAACTTTTTGGCCACCATTCCAAAAGGTACATTTGGCACAAAAACAACACTTTGCATCACCAAAAGAACACCATCACCACGGTGAAGCATAGTGGTGGCAGTATCATGATTTGGGGTTGCTTTTCTTCAGTTGGAACTGGGGCTTTAGTCAAGGTGAAGGGAATTATGAACAGTTCCAAATACCAGTCACTTCTGGTCCAAAACCTTCAGGCATCTGCTAGAAAGTTGAAAATAAAGAGAAATTTCACCTTTCAGTATGACAATGACCCTAAGCATACATCCAGATCCACAAAAGAATGGCTTCACCAGAAGAAAATTTAAGTTTTGAAATGGCCCAGCCAGAGCACAGGCCTAACTCCAACAGAAAATCTGTGGGGTGACCTGAGGAGGGCTGTGCACAGGAGATACCCTCGCAATCTGACAGATTTGGAGCAGTTTTGCAACGAAGAGTGAGCAAATATTGTTAAGTCAAGATCTGCCATGCTGATAGAATCCTACCCAAGAAGACTTAATGCTGTAATTAAATCAAAAGGTGCTTCAACAAAGTACTAGTTTAAGGGAGCACACACACACACACACACACACACACACACACACACACACACACACACACACACACACACACACACACAAAGTAATAGTTTAAGGGTGTGCACACTTATGCAACCAGTGTATTGTATTTTTTTTATTTTTTATATTTTTCCCCTAACAGATTTGATTGTTTTTCAATTGAATTGTAGAGGTTACTGGTCACATTAAAGGTGGGAAAAGCTTTGAAATGATTTATTGCGGTCTCATTTTTTTATTTCACAAAAAAAACTGGCATTTTAACAGGGATGTGTACACTTTTTATATCCACTGTATGTATTTTATGACAAATCAAAACCACAGAATGGGCGTTAGCTCACGCTTCACTATTTTGCAAGGCTGCATGCTATTGTTACATTCTTGTAGGGGATTTCCTGAATAATATCTTCTATTTCCAAATCTAAATGAAACTCAACTTCATTCTTTACTAAAATAAATTTAAAATATTCCTCTGCTCATTGTGGCCATCTGTCCCTTGCTTACTTTTAGTGTTTCTAATATGTTCCCTAGTCTCTTTCTGAGTATCTGCATGTGGAAAACTGTTTATACTCTAGCTTCCATGTATTTTACAGCTAATATATTTTTCAGTGTTTAGAATAACACATAACTCACTAAAACATGCTTCCTTTACTTCCGTAATGGTTATTTCATTTATACTTTCTTGCATACAGCTTTCTCCTAGTCTTTCTTACATTTTTTATAGGTTAGTAGTTTAGTACATACCAACTATCTTTGTGAGTCATGTTAAGCCTAGCCAATTATCCTATATGAGGATATAACCCTGCACCTTGTGTTTGTAAGGTAAGCACCTTAACCATTACATCAACCTCCCACCTTCCTCTGAGATGATAAACTAATATTGACTTTTTAGAACCTTGTCTTTCCTTTGCCATTTAATATTCATTATTTGATACATAATAACAGTGCACTAAGCTGTTTAAGATTCTTTTTTCCTGTATAACAGATCACTTTTTGTTGCACTTTAAATATTTTAACTCAGTCTTAGTGACTATTGCATGGGTGAAGAAGCTGGAAAAGCTAATTCCAAAACTATACTACTTTAATTTTTTTAAACGACAAGTGACCAAATGTTTTGTAAACCCCTAATTAAATAAACCTTGCAGTATACAAATATTAAACGTATGCTGTTACAGATGGTGATCAGAATTCCAATTAAAAATGCTGAGTGATATTTTAAGAATGGAGACCCAATGTTAATCAATATGTATTAAAATATTTATCATATTTCAAGTATAATACAGGACCAGATTCATAAAGGTTACTGCGAGGTGTCCAATGTATGAGTGAATGTGTGAATGAGTATCTGCCTAGAAAGTTACAGTTGGGGGTGGTGTTAGTGAAAGGGTAGAGTAAGAGTGTGTGTATATGTGTGTGTGTGTGTGTATGTGTGTGTATATATCTATCTATCTATATATATATATATATATATATATATATATATATATATATATATATATATATATAGATTAGTATGTCAGTGAATACAATCATGTGGGGAAGGGACAGTGTATGTGTGTTTATCTGTGTCTATACGTGTGTCTGTGTGTGATTGGGTGGTGAATGGGAGTGTTGCATGGAATGAGGGTGGGGGCTGTCATACCTGCACACAACCCTACACTAATGAGCAATTTTGCAAATATTGTTCAGTTGGGGTGAGACCCTAGACACCAGAGAGACAGAAGTGTAATTTCCCATGGCTTAACATTACTTTCACATTACAGGGATTGATGCAGAGATACTGGATACCAATGAGACCTTCCATGCCTTAACTGCACTTCAACATCAAAGGGATTGGGAAACATTAGACATCAGGGAGAACTTTAACTTCCCATACCTTATTGTCACTTTTGCATTACAGGGATCATTGAGGAAACACTAGACACTAGCAAGTATTGTCAGTTCTTATTCCTTAATAGCACTTTAACATTACATGGATTGGATGGAAACGGTGGACACCAGGGAGACCTTCCATTTCTCTTACTTTAACAGCACTTCAGCGTCACAAGAATCAGGGTGAAACATTAGACACCTGGGGTGTGTTTTATTTTGTGTGCCTTAATGACATTTGGTGAAACATTAGACATCTGTGATGTGTTTTATTTCATGTACCTTAATGATACTTTAACATTATGGGGATTTCAGAGTAAATACTGGACACCAGGGATATCTTGCATTTCTTGTGCCTTAATGGCACTTTAATATCACAGGAACCTGGGGGAAATACTAAACACCAGAGACATATTTAATTTCTTGTACCTTAATTTAACTTTAATATCACAGTGATTGGCGTAAGCAGTAGACAGCATGGATAACGTGGCATGATATGACATGAGAAACGCTAAAGTATAGCTGAAATCTTCTGTGATTGATGTGGCCAGCTAAAGGAAACATTGGGGACATTCAGGCAAGACAGAGACATGTAAAGGGTCTGTGATGTGTGTGTGTGTGTGTGTGTGTGTGTGTGTGTGTGTGTGTGTGTGAATATGTATGTGTGTGTGTCTGTGTGTGCGCGCGTGTGTGCCTGTGTGTGTGCATGTGTGCGCGTGTGCATGCACGCGTGCATGTGTGTGTGCGTGTGTCTGTGTGTGTGTGTGTGTGTGTATGTGTGTGTGTGTGTCTGAAATCATGCATTGCATTTGGGAGTGTGAATGAGGGAATGCTTGTGCTTTCAGTATGCAGATGCCAATACTGTTATCTATATCAGGAAGTGCTGATCTGGACTTCATAGTACTTAACATGATTCACTTTGTGGCAGTTAATGTGTTTCAGAAACGTATGTGAGGTACATGTAGTACATGTAGTACTAAGTCTACACGCTTGGCCTTCTTTGAGCAACGTGCAGCAGAACTCATCAAACATGCAAGACACCAAGCAACCCTGCATGTTGAGCAGCACCTGTTCATATCCAGAATACATGCCAGCAGCCATCTTAAGGTGCAGATGGGCTTGAGCACATAGAATAAACAATAGGTTGTAAACCAGCTTAACCTCAGTAAGTGAGCTAGCGCAGATGGTGCACAACAGGGCAAGGGCAACTTGAAGTACATACTTAACAAGAAATATGTAGCTATATGTAAGTAGATTCCTATACAAATACTTCTTATCATAATTGTTGAGTAATCAGGACACTCAGGGATACATTTACATTTACATGACTGTAAAACTGAAATGCTGACAAAAGGAGATGAGCAGGACCCAGCTACAGTGAAACAAAATGAGAGATGTTCGTAGTGTGAAGGAAGGAGATTTTCTACGAGAAATCAAAACAAGAGTAAAATCTATTTTGAATTAAAATGAACAGCAGATGCAGGGTGGTATCCAATGAGATGGAGCCTGAATAATGAAAAAATTCTTTACTCAATCCAATGATCAAAATGAAGTACAAATACACATAAAGTCACAGTTTAAAAATAATAAAACAACAAGTTAAGCGCTTTTGTCAATACTCAGACTTCTTCAGAACAGTGAATTGCTGGCTGATAACTCCTTAAATACACACATAGTCAATTAGTAAAATATTGCCCCACATCATTTCCTTTCAATTAAGAAACATCACAGGAAGTGTAAGGTAGTAGTGAATACTCCCCCTATTTGCAAGTACACAAAAAGTCAGCTACCCAAATGTTGAATCAATAGTGTCACATGTAAAGAATATTATAAGGCAAAAAATACCAATGACAATATAAATAAATCCTAACATAAATAACTGTTTAAGTTTCAAAAGTGGTGCTATAGAAATTTTATCATTAAGACCTGGAGGGGAGTATGCATTCAGTCTGATCTGCCACTTTAACTCAATGTACTCCAAATATTCCTCAACAGGTCCGCCCCTTTGTCCCAAATCAGCTTGTTCATGAATAAAAAAACTAAAACTGTGATTACTTTGTTCATTAATATGCCTAAATAAAGCATTCTTCATATTTTTCTGCTTGATATCATATAAATGTTGGTAGACTCTAAGTCTAAAAGCATTTTTTGTTTTCCCGACATAATAACCTTGGCAGTTTTTACATACCGCAATATAAACAACCCCCTTAGTATAGCAAAACATTTTCTTTTTATTAGTGATGGATCCAAAATTCTTAAGTTTAAATTTGTCCGTATCCATCATGAAAGGGCACTGGGGACATCTACCACATTTATACGTGCCACCTCTAGTGAGATTAGGTTTGCCTTTTTCAAGTAGCCCTTTTATTGATGTACTCTTTTTATAAACTATAGTGGGTCTATTACCTATCTTGTCCAAGACCCCAATATCATTATCAAAAACCTTCCAATATTTATGTATTATGTATTTGATTTCTTCAAAATCTGCAGAATATGTCAGTGTCAGTGCATGTGTAAAAATAGTATTATTGTGCCTCACATTATTGTGGCCATCCCTATTTCCCAATAGGGCTCTAAAGTGTCCACTGGTCCTCTTATTTATAACTTCCTGAATGATGTTTGATAGAAAAGGCTCTGGATAACCTCTTCTCTGAAACATATTGGACAAATTGTCACATTCCTTGGTAAAGTCGTAAATATCAGTCACCATCCCGGCCAATCTAACACATTGGCCCTTGACCAGAGCCTTCTTCTGGTGCAAAGGATGTGCACTAGTAAAATGTAATAATGTGTTAGAGTAGGTTGGTTTCCTAAATAGTTGGGAAATAAAACAGTTGTTCACATAATCTTTCTTTATGGTGATGTCCAAATAATGAGTATAATCTAGATCCTTGACCATAGTAAATCTCAAAAAACTGGTGGTACTGTTCATGTATGAAAAGAACCTACTCAAATCTTGTTCTGACTGATTCCAAAACAGGACAATATCATCAAGGTATCGCCCATACAATACCCATGAAGTCCTGAATTCAGAGTTAAACATGTATTGATCTTCCCAATGTGCTAAGACAATGTTGGCGAAGATTGGTGCACAACATGCACCTATGGCAACTCCAAGCCTTTGGTTAAATAAATGTCCTTCAAATGTAATGAAATTTTTTTCCAAAACCATCTCCATACAAGTATGGATGGTCAAGATGGTGTCATGATTCAATGACGAATTACTGCATAGAAACTCATAGAACCAGTCCAGACCTATATCATGTGGTATAACTGAAAACAAATCACAGATGTCAATAGTCACCAGAATGAGGTTACTGTCATACATATTCTGATTGACTTTACCAAGGAAGTCCCATCAGTCCTTAATTATAGTAGTCCTTAATTATAGTAGTCCGATTATCAAGGACCCCCTTAGTCATACTGTCAATGTATTTTGCTATACTAAATTACAATAGTAGAATGTTTGACATACTATATAGTGAAGTATACACTGAGACCTCACGAAATGAATTAAACATAGCATATCGTAACATTGACTTAGAATTGGAGCAACTTTTACTGAATGGACAAATCACACTAGACATACACAACTACATTTTAACCAAACATCCCAGGATTCCCACCATATTTGGAATACCAAAAATTCACAAATCAATACACAGTCCACCTTTAAGACCCATTATAGATGCTAAAGCCTCCAAAACATTTAGTATAGCAAAATACATTGACAGTATGACTAAGGGGGTCCTTGATAATTGGAGTACTATAATTAAGGACTACTATAATTAAGGACTGACGGGACTTCCTTGGTAAAGTCAATCAGAATATGTATGACAGTAACCTCATACATTTTTTTCATCTAAAATCTTCCTCCTTAACCCTCCTGTCCTTGGCTTACTTAGTTATTCAAAGGATTTTTTCTGGTTTTGTTGTAAGCATAACACAGCGACCTTAGGCTTACTTACATAGCACAAAAATAATGTTTTTTATACCTGTAGCATCTTTTGTACGAACTTAAATCTTGTAGCTGTGGCTTTCCTACACTGCCTTAGGGTTGTGGCAGCTGCTGCCAGAATAGCAGATATGGGCACAAAACCTTTGTTGCAGTTCCACATTCTGTAGACACCTTGTTATTACAAAAAGTTTCAGTGCTTATTAGCATGTCTACTTTCTAATATAAACTTTAACTTTTAAATATATTCTTCCTGAAAATTATTAGGTGTCCACATTTGAACCCTGGCGTCTTTAATTTCAACAGGCACTGAGAAAATACCTTATGCCTGTGTTTTTATTTTTTTCTCCATGTGCTTCCTTCTAGACTGAAATGACTCATTCTGGTTTTAGACGGATCTTGTTTCTGCAAAAAGATAGCTCACTCATGGCAACATTTTCTGTTGGCATTACAGATCAAATCCTGATTAGTAGATAATTAAATGGAAATCTGTTTCTTCAAGTTGCAGAACTGATAGGTATCATTAAAGTTTGCAAACTATCAAATGATAAAACAGATATGCTCACATACTCACATTATGCTTATGTGGTAAGTCAATAATTTAGGACACTATAGAGTGACAAGATATTTGACATCATCATTCTTTGTCATAAAATTTTTTTTTATAGATCAGTTGTTCGATACACTCTTTATTCCCAAATCAACCACAAGACTGTTGAATGTTGCATTTCAAAGGAAAATTCCCTTGAAGATATGGTGGCTAAACAGACTGCACTTTATAGCACTGTTCATGCTTTCCTTTTGCAACCATTTAAAAGTAAAAAAATGTTGCTGTATAATTGCAAGAAGTGCTGTCTTTTCAAAAAACATTCTGGAGACTCCAAAAAGATAAGATGGCTATGCGATAGCTGCAGCCATTTGCAGAACTCATCATGGTGCCATCCAGGAGGAAGGCTAATAGCACCATGTTCATTATTACCACAATTAATTTGTTTGGGTGCATCATTTCCCTTCCTCCTGAAAAAGAAGAAGAAAAAAATACTCTAATGTGCCAAGTTGCCACACTACCTGCTATGCCCCTTACATTTTCAAAGTTATGCCTTCAATAAAATGGTTCAAAGGCAAACATCATTTAAATTATAGTAACTTTTTTGTTATATCAAATTTGACTTCTAAGATCTGCCTTAATGGCAAGCTTTTTTTATTTATTGGTAATCATAGCTATATTTTCTGAGAGGGTTGAAGCCTACCCAAGCAAGTGAAATGATGTGATTAGTCATACCTCTCAGCGTCTTATCATAACAAATATTGACAATGGCATAACTAATGGTGGACAAGGGTAAAAAAATAGGGACATATTTTAAATACTGCTGTTATAAACTTCAAAGTTTGCTAGAATAATCCATTTTGCATTGGCATGCATTTCCTGATTCAAATGTGTGTCATTATTTAGTGACTTCTTCCCACAGTGATTTTTTAGAAAACTACAAACCTTATGAGGAACAGACCAAATGTAAGACAAAAATCTGAGCATTCTGTGACAATCTATTCTAGACAGTTAAGAGGTATGCTATTACTACAGCCAAAATGTTATTCATTCTAAGGCTTGCTGTTCCACGTTGCATCCAATCAAATAGGAGCATGTATTTCACTAGCCTGATGGTATAACAATTGTGTAAAAAATGAAAATTACTTTCAGTAGCACTGCTCTAATTTCCCCATGTCTCTGGGATAGTAAATAAAATAAAATAAATAAAATAAAACTATTAAAACTAGATTAGCCAACATATATAAAGAGGCGTGGAACTGGCCAAGATGCATTACCTTTACAATTGTTTAGTATTTGTAATACAGTTAGCACTACTAGAAAATATTCCTCTCATAAAATTATTTTCGGATGTCCTATGAGGTTATCAGTTACATCCTTGCCTAATAACCTAGAGTTACAAAATAGTGATTAAGCAGTTTTTGCATATTACAAAAACTTATTTCTGTTCTTCAGCAAATCCACTCCCAAATAGCATCAGCTATAAAGCAGCATGACACCTCCCATAGCCATGACATCGAGTCCAGTGATTGGGTCTATCTCAGATCATTTACCAAACAGCATTTGCGTCAACCCACACAAAAGGGTCCATTCCTGGTCTTCCTCACAACAGCTACAGCCATCCTGTGAGTTAGTTCAGTAACATGAATTCCTGTTTCCTGCACTAAAAGAGATAATCACCTGGAGATGCCAGAAACCACTGAGGAGAATTAGTACCAGGAGCAGCTATGCCCACCATCGACACTGACTGTGGGGTTTCTTGACAGACTAGAGCCAAGACCCAACCTGCTTCATGTGGATGAAAGGATTATGTGACCTCATACTTCCTGTGATATTACCAACCAGTTTTCCACATTGTCTGACTTTAGATACGTCATGCAAATCAAGCAGCTAAATGCCACATGTAGAAATCAGTATGCCATATGCAGACAATCAAAATGTATTTGGGAGTCCTCAAAGTAGTCATAGAGCCAGAATAACTCACCCCTCCCTGAAATTCTTTAAAGAGCCACTTCAGTTATTTCCATTTCAATACTTCTGCAAGTTTAGAATTAATGTTACAATCATCTCTGTCCTGCTGCTGAACTTCTTACTTCCTGAACATCAAAGTGCCATATCTTCTTCTACCAAAAAAGTGACACACTGGCATCCTCATTGTCAAAACTTTAAAAGTTTCAGACTGGTGGGTGTGTCCTGTCATTACTTATGAGACAAGATTATCCATGACAGCCATCTACATAATGTATCAAAACACCCAAGGTCTTGTGAACAGTAGATGCCAACCACCAGAAATACAACAAGGACAGACTATTCCTTTCATCCACATATATCATAAAAAAATGTTTGCCTGTATCCAGCAACAAGGAATTTAGTCTGTTATTATAAGCTAGTGTGAGACTTTTCTTACTAAAACCTGCAGCAAAGTGAACTATACTCCCCTGCAAACTCTTACTGTCATCCTGACAGCAATTTTATCAGTAAGGAAAATAGGCATTGCTCACACAAGACATTGATTACTCAGCATAATCCCAACTGAATAATCTGTACTGCTGGCATTGTTTATTTGACTCTTCCCAGCTGTAATTCCTCAAATGGTCACTAATAAACTGTAAATTCTTAACTTATTACATGGCCACCTCATGTGTTGGGCTATGTAACAAAATGTACTTTATAAGTGGCAACAAAGCTTACTGGTGGCTTTCAAAAAGACAGGGTGGGGGTCATTGGATATGTTGACCAACTACGTATCGTACAGACACCTTACCTTCAGGAAATATCAGAAATCTTCAACGAAAAAAAAAAAAATGTCAGACTGTAAAGACAATAATCCTTTAAAATTCAGTCACCAAAATAGACCAGGCTCCATTTAAAGGCATTTCCCCATATGAACTTAAATGCTCTCACATCTGGAACAGGCAAGCTTCCAGCTTACAGTGCACCAAAGGATATTTGAGAATTATGCCTTTTTGTGCTGAAGAACAGAAATAATGTTGGTTACAGTTATTCTTGCATAATTTCTAGTTTTATTTTTATGCAAAACGGTGATATCAAAGTTACATTGCAGAATGGGCAAGTAGCTTATCTGACTAGTTTTAAAAAGATTTACGATAATGTTTTAGATAAAATAAACTACAAAATGTATTTGTCAAAATCTTAACCATTGCAGGTAGACAGAATGCATTTGTTGCTAATAAAATGATTTTCATAAAAACGTGAGAAAAAATGTACTTGCAAGATTACATTAAAGCAGCATATTAAAAGGTCTGTTAAAATGTCAAACATTGTCTATGCATGTTCGCAGCTCTCAGTTTTGTGATGGAATTATTGTGTGAGTGATGCTTCGTAGCATCATATAGGGGACCGTGAAGGAAGGAGATTTTCTATAAGAAAATAAAATAAAAGTGGAATCCATCTTAAACTAAAATGGAATCTAGGTTCATGTGACTTAAAATCTTATTTCTTCTCCTGACATAAGCACATTCCCATGTTTAGCTTAGCTATACAAAAATAAAATTGATTATTCAGTATGGTTAAGGTTATGATACACAAAGTACAAAGATGTATTGTCTTACAAAAGCATATGTTCTTTCTGGTCAGTCAACTGACAACATATAATTATTCAAAGAAAACTGCAGACTTGTCTCACACTTTGTATAACTTTGGTAAAATAAAAAGAAAACCCCAAATGATAATGGAGCCCTATATCACACAAAATTAACTTTAATCCACTGGTTTAGTGCTTTCAGCCCAAGAATTAGGCCTTCATCAGAACAAAGTGTTAAAAAACTGTCTCATTTTTATACCATCATCAATACACATCACACCAATCAAATCTCATTTTACTTAAACTTAATGTAAAAACTGTTTAAAATGTGTTTGAATAAATATGCATTTTAAATAAAGCATACATTTCTAACAAACATATAAACTATTTACATTTGTTGTAATAAGCTTTTCTTTTCAACATAGCTTTATAGTTGACACCATTGTTAAGCCCTGGTGCCCTGCACTCATCTAATAAAACCTGCCATTTAAACTCTTTAAAATCTAGTTCCCCATCTCTGTCTCCATTAAAGCCCAATGGAACATGATCTATAACTGTAAAAATAAACTTAGCACTGTTATTGCTACTCACACAGTTTAAAGGTTTTCCCAATATAGGATGAAGAACAGGTGGAGAATTTTGCCATGTATACCACAAATGTAGATTTACAATTAAAAATGCCTGGAACATGGCACATCTTGTTTGAGTTGCAACATTAAAATCTGCTCCCTCTGAAATGTATTTACAAAAATTGCAACTTTTACATTTAAAAGTACCTATGTTGCCTTGAGGCTATTTTCTTTGTCCACCTTCTAACATTTCTTTGAAATTCCTTCTTCTTGTGTTAACAAACATGGGGGGTTCTCCTACTACCATCTGAAGATCATTATTTGAAACTAATATTCTCCAGTTGTTGGATGCTATGTTTTTAATTTCTTTACTGTCTAAGGTAAAGGTTAACAACATGGACGTTATGCAATCCTTCTTGTTTCCTGTGTTTCCACTAAGCCCCTCCCTTTCACTTGTTCTTCATTCTATATTGGGAAAACCAATAGGCAACTTAAAAACAGAATGTATGAACACTATTATGCCATCAAAAAGAAAAATTTAGATAATGCTCTTTACAAGCACACTTTAAACTGTGTGAGTAGCAATAACAGTGTTAAGTTTCTTTTTACAGTTATAGATCATGTTCCATTGGGCTTTAATGGAAAGAGAGATGGGGAGCTAGATTTTAGAGAGTTTAAATGGCAAGTTTTATTAGATGTCTGCAGGGCACCAGGGCTTAACAATGGTGTCAACTATAAAGCTGTGTTGAAAAGAAAAGCTTATTACAACAAATGTAATTAGTTTATATGTTTGTTAGAAATGTATGCTTTATTTAAAATGCATTTTTATTCAAACACATTTTAAAATTTTACATTAAGTTTAAGTGAAATGAGATTTGATTGGTGTGATGTGCATTGATGATGGTATAAAAAATGAGACAGTTTTTTAACACTTTGTTCTGATGAAGGCCTAATTCTTGGGCTGAAAGCACTAAACTAGTGGATTAAAGTTCATTTTGTGTGATATAGTGTCCCATTATCAATTGTGGTTTTCTTTTTATTTTATTTTATTTTTTATATTAATATATCATTATTGTTTAATTTATACTGTGTGATTTTTTACTATAAAAATAAGATATTTCCTTTAGTAGAGGAGACTCCGGTTCATTTCACTTGGTTTCTCATGAGTGTGTTCTTAAATAAATACATTTCTTGCTTGGCAAAAATCTGAATTTTATGTCATTTCTCAACAATAGATAATAGAGAAAGTTAAAAGTTCAGATAGCTGACAAGGAAAGCATATGCAGTAGGGGACATCACATATACTGCAGGTAGTGCACAGTTATGTAACTTTATTAGTATTGTCACGCATACTGTGAAAGTAATTAAAGGCACTAATTTACATAAGAATGTAGTGATGTTTGGACACATATACAGCTTAAGGAGTGTTAACCCTTTCCCTTGGTAATTTATACACATGTGAAAATGAGGACACATTGAAAAGATTCATGGGTAGGTTCATAGGAAATTACTAGAGTAATGACTGAGGAGCCCTTACAAGCCTAGTCAGTTTTATTCAGATTTTACCAAATTATCTATCCCTAAGGGAAAGATACCAAGTGGAGTTTTGACTATTTTTACAGACTGCCCCTGTCTATAAGGGACATGGACACCACGCCAGGACAGAATTTGTGATTTCTCATTAATTAGTCAAAATTTTACTTGAAGAAGGGAAGGGCTCTGCTTTACATGAAAAGGAAGCCTATTCCAGAGGAGGGGAAATCTCTGGAATACATATCTGTCGCCACAACATGATCTAGTCACATCAGAGATCAGGTTTAGATCTTCGGAGCGGGTAACCCTTGTGCATTTAGTTTTGCGAATATACAATATTTCCATCAGGGCTGCATCAGAGACTGCCTTGTAGATCAGTTGCACAACTGTAAAATCACTCCACTGATAACACTCATTACAGAAGCAATCAGTTGTGGCAGCAGCTTGCATATTGTGAATGGTAGAAAGTGTGACTGCTCATACATGCCATGTATTTATGTATTGCAATCCAGAAGTTCCTGTCACATATACAGAATTGTCACTTTGAGGAGCATATCAACAGAAACATGTGCAGTAACCTATAGTTACAAATGTCTAACTATAACAAATGAGAGATGTATAGAGTTACAAAATGAGGGACATAGTTATATGACATACATTACCATGCAAATTAATCAAAACAAAAGTCATGTGTAGTGACTCCCTCAGCATCTATGTTTTGGGTACATGATTGTTAGTATTGGCCTATGGATATGATGTGGGTGTGTGATAGGAAGACTACACATGGATAACTGGCCTATAGAATACATAACTATAAAATGTACATGCCAGCAGTATTTAATAATGACTTCAATTATATGGGAAGGGTTTCACCTATCATGTCAAAATGACTGGAATATAATGCATGTTTAGCTTTTTAATCATTATAGTAGGTTAGTCCTCCCTGCTGCAGCTGCCACACATTACATATTTTGAAATAGAAAAGTCTGTCAAAGTAACCCTCTGAATGCATTTTTCATCATTTTGTGAATCACATTTTGCCCTGAAGTGAGCCTTTTTGAATATGTTAGTAATACTTGCATGACAGTACATGACCATGACTCACAAACAGGTACAATGTTAATGTAAAGTAGTAAGCGAACTTTTGAAAATTAACATTTCATATACAATGGCTGTACACTGGTCTGTAACGTTTTATTATCTGCACATTGGTCACTACCTCCACTGCATGTATGTTGGCAGAGCCATGCTGCTTAAGGCAAATTGCATGAAACTTTGATAAATAACAACAAATGACAACAACTATCTCATAACATGGATTACTTAATGTGCTTTGGGCTAAATGTTGCCCATCTATTATTACATTATTAGACTGGGTATGCTCCAAAGGAATTATAACAATGAATCCACTAACATCACCTACTGAGCAAAAACCCCAAGAAAATATCATAACTCATGTCCATTCATACTTTGTGACCACTTTGCAGCATGGAACACATCAAGAACTGATGATTAGGACTTGCTTACCTTCAACCATTATATTGCTAACAAAATAATAAAAATCTCCAAAGCACAATAACAACACCAGAAATCCACGAAACAAACGGAAACTCTCCGTCACTGCTATAACGAATATGCTTGCTGGCACTTACTCGAATAAGGCACAAGAGTTATATTGTCCACAACGATGTTCATTCACCAACGAAGAAGCACAACAGCATTCACTAAAGACACTATAGTAACAGTTAAGCGCTTTCATCCGCTAAATGCAGACTTCATCAGAACTACTGATAACACACAAAGCAGTCCTTTTAAAAACTTTTTGGCGCCAATGAAATTACAAACTTTTAAAGTGACAGTGCTCACATTTACTAAAATGTACTAAACCATATTAGATACATCAACATGTTCGTACTTTCAACCTTTTATGTACATTAAACTTTAATAAATTACTGAATTATCAATATTAAAATAATATTATTAAAAATGTTTGTTTAAAAATAAATACATGTAAATAAAAGAATAAATAAATAAATAGCTGAATGTTCCATAAACAAGCCTTACAATTTTGTCAAATAAAAATAATATATATAAAACTGTTATAAAACTAATTCAATACTTATAAATATCAGAGCATCATAAGGAAGGGCTTTATAAAAATAAATTCATTAATACCCGGTTCATTAGTTGCATCTGTCAACACTTGCCAGGTACTTTTTTTTTTTACTTAAAATTGCCTTAAAATTACCTTCCCTATTGGAGGTGAATAAACATCGTTGTGGACAATATAACTCTTGTGCCTTATTTGAGTAAGTGCCAGCAAGCATATCCGTTATAGCAGTGATGGAGAGTTTCCGTTTGTTTCGTGAACAAAACAATAAAAGGCATGCTTAATTTTTCCCATTAAGTCATATGTATAATAATAACAGCATTCCATTTGGGGAAGCAAATCCTTCCTGCAAGTATTCCATGACATATTCAGTAGTGACACCTTTCCAGACTTGAATACCTGTCTGAGGTCATAACCTTATAGAGCTGTTTATCAACGACTGACACCACAGAAGTAATCATATCTGATATGTTATGAAGCATGTACATGAAGAAATTACATCAGTAGTGGGTTGGATCTGGTTATATCTCCCCTAAAATGTAGTCTGAGGCCTCAAAAAACTTTTACTCTGTTAGCATTCACACAACTGTAAGTGTTCCATATCACCATTGTTTGAGAAACCCATTCCTGACTGTTAATATTATCTGACAGACAGACATTACCAGCTTAAATCCCCAGCCTATCAAGCTTCACACTCTCTTAAGCTGTGTTTTACCTGCTTCTGCCACAGGAGATTTTAAGGCAATGGTTCATGAAAAGACACACTTCAAGGTCTGAACTAAATGGTCCTCTACCCCTAAAATTTATTTTGCGGGATCAAAATGTTTTAGCCATGTTCCTGTCTACACAACTGAGAGTTAACCATTTCACCATCTGTTGGGCAAGCCACTCTTGTCTATTAATATTGCTTTGCACATATACATTACCAGATTTGAACACCTGCCTATCTAACTCCATGTGCTATAGAAGTCAGAATTAACTGTATGTGCCACATGAGAAGACTTAGCACAATAGTCACATACACATATTTGAGTGGGATGAAATTAGTAATGTGCTGAAAGGCCACTGTTTGACCTAAAAGGGATGGCAAGATTTTTGTGGACTATCAGATAAGGTATTTTTTCAGGCCACTACACTCATGTTATTGATCTTTGATGGATTTTAACAGTTGCCTCTATGTGTCCAGGGAACTATGCATTAACAGTATGTGTCATAGATGAAGTCCTGCTGCCTGTGCAAGACAGAAAAGATCTGAAGATGTGATATCAGTGTTGTGTTGCAAGGCACATGTGTGGCTTAAAAGTGAATGAAAGAGCAGTGTAAGCACTCTTAACATGTCAATATCTCTCCTGAGAACAAGTGTACACACTACATGAGTTGGATAATCCAGTCATCACTGTGACTGTAGTAACACACAGACACAGACTCACACACACACACACACACACACACACACACACACACACACACACACACACACACACACACACACACACACACACGCACACACACACGCACACACACACGCACACACACGCACACACACACACACACACACACACACACACACACACACACACACACACACACACACACACACACATATATGCATGCACACATGTGCATGCAAAGTCACAATACTTAGGCAATTCCAGATTTGAACACCTATCTACCGAAGGCCACAAGATAGAGAGCATTGTATCAATCTCCAGCACCAGAGGTGAAATCTTACCACAAGTGTCTGAATGGAGAGTTAATAAAATCAGCAAGCAAAGGAAAATAGTATTGCTGGAATTGAATTCATCCTTAAGTGTTGGTGAGTACCTTCATTAGGTGGACCATGTTTTTCACAAAATTTCTCCAAGACAACACTGATATATAGACTGTATTTTATATAGCACATATCATGGATAGAAGTTGGTTAATACATAAAAAAGATAACTGGATGCACAAGACCCAAATAAAAAAGTGCCCAACCCTGGTAGGTGCACTGGTGCCAGGACTGGAAAAAATGACAGTGTAGAATCCTCAGGATATGGAAATATTCCTACCATGGGGCTAGGCAAGGCTCAGGGGAAGGATGGCCCTGCTGTTGTAGAAGGAAGTAGTAGTCCACAAAAATTGCAAAAACTGATAGGCCAAAAAATAGCCATGAAGATGACAGAGTGTACTACTGAAGATAAGAAAGAAATGATGTATTGTCATTATTATGCAAGAAGCCCAGAATTTCCAGACAGAAGATATACAAAAAGATTAAGAGAGAAATAAGAGTAAAGAAAAATATTTGCAGAAAAAAAACTCTCAGAAGTTTCAAATAAAAAATATGTTCATTAATACAACAGATTTATGAAAAACATTATACAGACCAAGAAATCTTGAGCCGTTGGAAAAAGAAGTGACTGAAGAAGTCCAAAAATATAAAGAACAAAATCTAGAGAATTTGAAAGGTATACAAAAGAAATATGGATATGGGAAAGATAGAGAAATCTCATCTTCTTCTTCTGGCTTTTCCCGGTTAGGGGTCACCACAGCGGATCACCTGTTCACTCACAATTGGCAGTGGAGTTTTTTTTTTTTTTACAACGTTGAGTTGCTAGCCTGATGCCCAGCCTTCCCCAGAAGGCACACACACACACACACACACACACACACACACACACACACACACACACACACACACACACACACACACACACGCACGCACACTCACACCAAGGGCCAATTTAGAGTGTCCAATCCACCTGCAGCATGTCTTTGGGATGTGGGAGGAAACCGGAGCACCCGGAGGAAACCCAAGCGACCACAGGGAGGACATGCAGACTCCACACAGAAGGCACTCCAGCCGAGGATCGAACCAGAGAACCTCTTGCTGTGAGGTGACAATGCTAACCACTGCACCACCATGGCTAAATGTCATATGGTGCACTATTTGTGCAAAGGGGAAAGCCAAATTTAACAATACAAAAAAAGCATTCCAAAGATATTTAAAGAGAAACACAGGCAAAGACATCCAGATATGGAAAATTTCACAATATAAAAAGTAAGATCACAGAGAGAGAACGTAGAACAAGATTAGCAAAGTAGAAGTAAAAAAATAGAAGCTTAAATTATGAAGTGCCTTCGAAGTGAATTATTTAATGTAGAAAGTCTAATACAGGTTATATCACAGCATGATGGAAGGAGTCCCCTTGGCAAGGAGAAACAGGAGGAGCAGAAAACATTTGAAGAAAAAATATAGAAATGGGAAAGAAAAAGAGATTTAATATGGTGCAATGTTTATGCAAAGGAGAAAGCAAAGCTATTCAATACAAAAAGAGAAGCACCAAAGGTATTTGAAGATGAAATATAGGCAAAGACAACTGGATATTAACATTTTACAATACAAAAAAATAAGAAAGCAAAGAGGAAAGATAGAAAAGAGGATTAGTAATGGAGAAGTTAAAGAAATAGAAACTGAGGTTATGGATTATCTGCAAAGTGAAGAATTTAGAGTAGAAAATCTAACTCTGATAACATCAGAGCAGGATAGAGCAAAGGATCCCCAAATTAAGGAGAAACCAGTGGAGTGAGAAACATCTGATCAGTTGCCATATGATGATACTTTGGAGAAACCAGTAAAAAAGTTCAGTTGGAGGTGTACAGCAAGGGAAGGAAAAGGAAACGGTGGCAACTCTAACACAGTCAATGTTGTGGAGTGTTAGGCCAGTGAGTTCACATATGAAAGAGCAATGGATGACACAGGATAAAAATGAAGAGAATCTGGCACAAGAAGATGCTCTGAAACTTCCTGTAGAATGCTCTTTTAGAAACTGAGGACAAAGAATATAAAAATTAAATCTAAAATGACTTGCCTGCTTATTTTAGCAGAAGCATATCGGAGTCAAGCAGGAATGGAAATCAAACCAGAACTAGATAAAAATCAGGCAGAAACTGAATGTGCCAAAATCAAAATAAAGAATATAAGGTGAAGGATCAGATGAGAAGGCAAGAAATGCGAAACATGCATACATATAGTTGCATATACAGAAAAGTCTTGGAACAACCTCATTTTGATCAGGATCGAACACAGGAATGGTTAAGGAGAGGACAATTTAAACCAAAAGACAAAAGGTTAATATTGGCAGCCCAAAACAGTTTACTGCATAAACATTGGTTTACAAGGTCCCTTGAACATGTGGGAAAAATTGACAAATGTAGGTTTTGTAAAACAGAATTGGAAACAGTCGCACATGTTGTTGCTGGTTGTGATATACTAATGGCAGAAGGAGTGCATACTGAAAGACATAATAATGTGACAGGACTGTTGGATTGGGGATTATATGAACATTATAATACTGAAGTAGCTGAAAAATATTGCAAAAATGAGTCACAAAGCACTATAGAAAATGATGAAGTTTATATCACATGGGATCACCCATTATTAAAAGTTCAACAAATAAATGTGAGAAAAACAGATATAGAAGTCCAGGCTTTGTGCCCACTGAATGGAGTACAGTGACGGTTATCCCACTCCACAAAGGGGAGCCACCAAGGACCCTGGGAACTACCTCCCCATTAGCCTAACGAGTCTGGTCTGCAAGGCCTTGGAACGTATCATCATAGAACTTATAAGCAAAGACATTGGTAATCTCCAAACTCTGGACCCCACCCTGTTCAGCTTTGTAAAAGGCAGATCATGTCTCCTAAACCTGATAGACTTCTTTGAAGTAGTCACCAAAGCCATAGATGAGGGTCAGCATGTTCACACAGCCTATCTAGATCTTGCCAAGGCTTTTCACACCATCCCCCACTCTGGAATTATAGATAAACTCACTAAACTAGGTATAAATCCCTATGCCACAGGATGGGTTGCCAACTGGCTCACTGATAGAACCCACACTGTGAAAGTGGCATACTCCAAATCCGATTTCAGACCAGCAACAAGTGGACTACCACAGGGTTCAGTCCTGGGTCCTCTCCTGTTTAGTATCTACTCTTCTGAAGTACAGACTAACACAGAAGGTCTTTGGCTAATGAAGTTCACAGATGACTATAAACTAGGAGCCATAATCGAAACTCCTAATGATGTGGACATCCTACAAAAAGGCCTCACTGAGACAGATGCCTGGTGTCAAAGCCATGGCCTCAAGCTCAATCCCAGGGATCACGTCAGTTTCCCTGCTAGACAGGGGTCCAGGGAAGTAAATAGTGTGGGAAGAAATAGCCAGGGAAATGTTATGGCTAGGCTTGTACAGGTCCTAGGGCTGAAAGCCTAGTACCAACCTATGAACCTATGAACCTATGAACGATGCCAAAAAGTGCATTGTCATCCCCTTTGGTAAAAACTCTGTACTCATGAGCTACCACATACGTGGTAGTTTACTTAACACTGAAAGTGTGATAAGAGACCTTGGGAGACAGGTGGACAGTAGCCTCTCCTTTGATAATCACATTGCCACAGTAAGTCAGGAAATCCTTCTACTTGGCACACCTCATCACAAAAGGTTTCTCATCCAGGAAAAAGAGGTCATTGTTCCCCTCTACTCACCACTCATTAGACCCATTATAGAGTACAATGCCCATTTTGGTATGTACCTCACAAGACATCTAAACTGAAAAGGTCACAGAAATACCTCACAAAGAGGATTACTGGCCTCAAGTAGATGCCCTATGCAGACCATGTAAAAAAACTCCAGCTTTACTCTGTCGCACATCGCCTACTCAAAGGTGATCTCTGCCTAACATACAAAGTTATGCCAAACCCAGAGCTGTTGGACATCCTCCACTTAAATAAATCCCAGTCCCTCCAAGCTACACACTCTAGGGATGTAAACCTTGTCACCACAATAAACAGAACATGCTGGGGGGATAGATTCCTGTCCCAGAGAGTTCCCATATTCTGGAAGAAACTACCTATCTATATCAAACAAAGCTCCTCATTAGCATTCTTCAAGAAAAATCTTGATGATTCAATGGGAAATAGGAAATTCGCCCCGGGGATCACCTCTGTGGCTCTGCTTGACAGGGGCACAGGAAAATAATTTTCTTAGGTGGTGAAAGCCAGGGTACCTTTTTGGCTAGGCTTTTATAGGCCCTAGGGCCAATAGCCTAGTACCTACATATGGGTCTATATTAGAACATCAAAGTTTCAAAACTTTGAATGTTCTAATATTGAACCCTATTCAGTGAAAGCTGAAAATATCGAAGCAACAGAAAACTAATTTTTTTCCTAGGGAAAGAATTTGGTTGTCTGTTTCTGTTGCTTCTATATTTTCAGCACTGTGGTGGAAAGTTACAGGTTGGGTTCAGGTAAGTGTGCGATTGAGTGCGGGTTAGGGTAGTTAGGGTTAGGGTGTGGGTTAGGTATGTGTGCGATTGTGTGGATGTGAGGGTTAGGGCAGGTTAGGTGAGTTAGGGTTAGGGCGCAGGTTAGGTATGTGTGTGATTGTGTGGACGTGAGGGTAAGGGCGGGTTAGTTGAGTTAGGGTTAGGGCGCGGGTCAGGTAAGTGTGCGATTGTGTGGATGTGAGGTTTAGGGAGGGTTAGATAAGTTAGGGTTAGGGCGCGGGTGAGGTGAGTGTGCGATAGTGACGGACCTTAGGATTAGGGTTTGGGTTAAGGTTAGTGGATAGTTAGTGGTGTGTGTATAGATTAGTGTAGGGTTAGATGTAAGATTTTAGGTGTATGTGTGTGGATTGCTGTTTGTTTGGTGTGCTTGTGTTGTGTGTATGTGTTTTGGAACATTGACTTTTTTCCCTAGGAAAAAATTTGCTGTTCTGTATGTTCAATGTTTTCACCTTTCCCTGGATAGGGTTCAATGTTAGAACATTTAAGGTTTTGAAACTTCGATGTTCTAATATAGACCCCCTACCTATGAACCTATGAAAAGATGACCAGAGTAGCGTTGCTCATTAAAATTGTTATACCTAGTGACTACAGTGCCTTATGTACAGAGAGACATGAAGTCATAAAATAATAGAATTTGCAGGGAGAAATGAGAGTAATGTGGAAGAAGGTGACCCAGGCAGTTTTAATAGCAGGAGGAGCAACTGGTCTTGTAAAAAAGAATTTACAATCATACTTAGATATGTTACCGATACATGTTACTCCATATGAATTGCAGAAGGAGACAACACTGGATATATCGTGGGTGCTGCAAAGAGCACTTCTGGCTAACATCAAAAACTAAAACAATACTAATTTCATGAAGTTTAATCATACTTCAGCTTAGGAATGGGGTGCATTGCTGTCATGGTATTAGAAACCCAAAAGACTTATTACTGATTCCTTGATACTATTTAATGCCCCAATTCTAACAGCTATACTTATTTCTCAAATGCTTCTTTGGGCAATACTTGGCATTGCAAAAATGTTTTAACAAAAAATGCTAATGTAAAACTGAATTAGCATTTGGTGAATTTTTGTACCTAGCTAAGACTGTCTGTAATAATGAGTTGTCAACTATAAAAATGAGAACTTTAAACATAACTCGTCAGAGCATATCTTGGCAAAAGCTCAGTGTTTTACTGGAAAAGTACTAATGGTTAAGAATATATATTTTATTTAACATTTGTTTACTGGGAAAGTCCGACAGGGACAGAGCCCATTTTCAGCAGAAGCACAAGGAGAAACACTCCAAGCACATATCTTTGGAATGTGGGAGGAAATCAGAGCCCCCAGAGGAAACCCATGCGAACACAGGGATGACATGTAGACTCTGCACAGAAGGCACCCCAGCTGAAAACTGAACTGGAGAATCTCTTGATGTGAGGCAAGAATACTAACTGCTGAAACACTGCATCACCCCAATATAAATATTTTTGTTATGGACTTTTGTAAATAGTTATTCTTTATCTTGTTACACACTGTTTTAATATTGATGGACTTCATCATGCCTATGTACGTTTTGTTCTAGCAATAACAGCCTGCCTGTAATAGTAATTGGATATTTTAGGAGCTTTTTGCCCCCACTCCCTGTGGACAATACAGTCCTTTCTTGGACAGTAGTTCCTTTCATTTCCACACGCACCAGCAAGACAGATAACTGAGAGCTTTTGTCATCTAAGTCATGCACTTAGTGTCGGTAAGTGTGTGTGTCACTTGCTTCTGTGAATGATGTATCCCCTCAGGGCACCCATGCTCCCTTAAAGTTATTGATCCCATGGGCTCTCCAGTCTTCATAAGAGATTAAACCAAGGAACCATGTGTTCCAGGCATGAGCTCCATACCCTCCCCTGAAGAGAGATCAGCTGTTAAAACTGCATCATTTTTCTACTTCCTCATACCATCTCCATCAGGCATCCAATCATATAATTGAATTTCGGTTGCTTGGGATGTCAGGGCTTTATTCCCCTACACCAACAGATCTGGCTACCTACAATGCTAATTTGGTAATTTGACATGAGCATACCTTTCAACCATACTGAATTCTTCTGTACTTAATAGTTTTGGGGGAAAAATAATGGGGTGCCATGAATTCCTGAGTGGCTCCTTTAATTCCTAATTTTTTTATGCAACACTGCAACTTTAAATTTATGGTTGATGTCATCACGCATTGCCAGTGTACAGGGGCGTGCATGGTGACTACCTGTCAAACTCTCACAGTGGGACTTGGAAATTTAAAAAAAAAAAAAAAAAACTTCAATCGTTTACAGACTCCGACTTGTGGGCATCTTGTGGGGAATGCTCATTTTAATTTTGCACTTGATCAAGCTGTAATGAATTGATAGCACTAAAAGGATTGCTATCGACCTTCTTGCCCTTCTTGCTCTTGTCACAGCAAGCTGTGCATAGGTGGAGTAAAGAAGTTATGTTGTTATGTGCACATCTCTTTCACTGGAGTTGGAACTGTTCAGCAAGGTTAGGTATATGTAAAGTAATATATCACAGCATTTAGTTGGAAGTATTCATAGCTCTTCATACAGCAGAAAACAACAGTCCAAATCTTGACTGTCATACAAACTGAGGGAAATATGGTAACCGAAATTTCGGCATGGTCCTTTATATTCCAAGCATGCCCTTTACTACTGTTATGTCGGATTGAGTCACTATTTACAGAAGACCTCCCCTCATCACAAAAAGAAAAACCTTATCTAAATCCATGTGCAAAGAATGTTTTTTTTTCAGAATGTTTTAAGGTCTACGAATGCTGCCACATTTTTCAGTAATGTAGTTCATTTTTTAAGTAACAAAATACTACAACAAATCAGTCCATGTCTTTCTGTGACAGGATTGGCTTAGACTACAGACTGCTTCACACTCCGATCCTGTCATGCTCTTTGCACAGAGTTGTGGCCACTTTCAGGTGAGTGCTGAAACTTTATTGACTGAAATTGGGGGCTGCATGATTCAAGCTGGAAGGGTGGGTTTCTTTGGAACAGCTGCCCAGACAGGGGAAGGGGCTGTAAACAGCCTTGTGTCAGAAGTCTGCTTTTAGTTGCTACAGGGGAAGTGGAGGGCTTGTTCCCCAGTTAGAGTCGGTTTTGCTCAGCCACAGGGCACTAAGATAAGGCCATGCCCCCCCCCCCCGTGGACCCCTTTATGTGCAACTATTGGTCCATGCTGCAGCTGGGGTTATAGTGCAATGGCCAGTGCTGATGTTGCTGTTTAGGAAAGGCTGACTGCCAGCTGATGAGAAGTGGAGACTTTATCTCTCACGAGTTGTCAGATCCCTCTCCAATACTCTGGGATCCCACTGAGAGGCCGTGGGAGTTTAGTGTACCTATTTGCATTAGCTCTTGTGAAACAGATTATGTAAGGGAGACGTGTACAAAGCTGTAACAATGTGTAACATCCACCACTTTTAAATGTTTTAAGACATATTGGGTCCGCTGCTTGACTTTTGATAGGATTCATACAGTAGCTATCACAGCAACATGTCTTTTATTGTAATTGCAGCCAATATCTAACACTTCTGTTATTCACTGGTACCACTGTGCAAACTGGTGGTAGGTAGCACATTTTAACCATCCTGTGATCTTTCTAGTTGAAGCTGGTAGTAAGTTGTTAGGAGATGTTCCACATTTTGCCCATTAATTCCACACTATGAGATGCTATTTAGGAGAAGGAAAGGTTGAGAACTGTGCATGAATGCTACAATACTGATAAGTCAGTTGGAGTATTGGTTGATTAAGTACATCAATTTCACTGTTCAGGAAAGGCTGGTAGATGGATTAACAACTGCTAGAATGACAAGTTTTGCATTATTATGCATTTTCTGAGGGATATGAAGTCTGAAATTCTAATTTCTGCCATTATTTATTGTTATTTAGCGACTTCAATCTTCATGTTGGTATGTCACAATTCCAGTGGAGTTGTCTGGGTTACATGATTATGTATGCAAATTTTATGTTACTTATTGTCATGATTTTTGGCCAGTTGTACCTACTTTTTATGGGCCTTTATCCAGATATTTAATGTTTCCAGGTTGAGAGGTATGGACATGAGACAATGATGAGGATTGATGGACTAGCAAAAGAAATATTTGGATATTTGAGGAAGGAGGTGGCAAAATAGGTCACTAAAAATAAAGTGATGTCCAGTTATAAAGAAACGTGCATATGTATGGTAAAGAAACTATTGATAATGTCATGGGGTTCAAGTTTTGTAAATAGTTTACTGTTTTCCATTGATGTTGCACCTATCTGCAAGGCAAATAAGGTTGCATTGCTTTTAACAAAACATAAATAGAGTATAAAGCTGACTTGATGAAGGGTTGAACAGTCTGCATGCAGCTGTCCTTTTTGGGGGAAGGGATGGATAAAGTATCACTCTTATATGCAGGGGCAGGAGAACAGCAATTCCACAAATATCTGCAGAAGTACACAAGTCACGCTTATAGGTTAAAAACTGTTAAAGGGTGGTATCGTAGCAGGTAGAAGTGCCCCTTTGTCTTAGGCAGTTAATGTGGGAGTTTGCATTACTGCAAAAATAAAATAAAATAAATAAATAAATAAATACAAATTTGTCCTCAGATAGAAAAAGAGTGGCATTGAACTTAGTCAGCAAAACTGATAGCTAGCAGGCAGACATACTCATGTGGTAGGCAGGTGTATAAGAAGCACTGTTATCTGCCAAAGAGTGCTTGCTCTTGATGTATCTGGGGAATAGCTGTTTTGAAGTTTACAAGTATATTAGTCCTGCATCTTAAGCACTGCATGTTGCTTGCTTCCTCTCAAAGGAGAATAAGGTAGGACACACTAGAAAAAGCAAGGCAGCCCTATATGACTATCTTCTAGCATGCATCTGTCACCCTGTGCTGCTTGGCATAATGCCAGTGTATATATATATATATATATATATATATATATATATATATATATATATATATAGGGCAGACATTTACTTATTTGTGCTTACTAGGCCTCAGGAAGGGTGGATGTCAAGGGCCCAAACAGGTGATGACATTTTTCCTAACTGGAAAATATTAGATTTTAATATATTTGTAACAAACCCACAGATGTTTCTTAGTTTTTCACCAAAACTTTGACCTGAGGTAGGTTGACAATATATCTATAATTATATCTATCTATCTACCTATCAATATATGTGTGTATACATATCTATTTTAATACAAATATACAGTTACAGTGAAAGTTCTGCATTAGAAGAAAATATTGTTAGGTAATATATGAAGCGCAGCTAGTATTTAAGGAGTAGGAATCTTGCATTATCCACTCATATATAGTAAACTTTATGAGTGTGGCACTTAAATGCAGAACTTTCAGTAGTATTCTGCAACATGTGGAGAGCTTGGAGAGAGTGAAGCTTTGTTTAGACTCTTGGCATGGAGCAGTAACACCTTCAGAATTCCTTGGGTAGATCTAGCTATGTTGGAAGGTTTACTAATTTGGCATTGCATAAAATAGACTCTATGGGGCAGGACAATATTTTAACCAATATACAAAAGCCTAGAGAGAACAGGTGGAGACTATCCTTAGCAATGCAACTTGGTTTCTTAATCATGTCCTCCCATGCTGATAAGTATTGTATTCCCCTTGAAAGACACCATAAGATAAGCCAATTATTAAAGTCAGTCATGTTCTGTTGACATTGTGGCATCATCTTTGGCAAAGGTAGATTGCTGCTCAGAGCTAGGCATATACCACCAGAATGAGATCTCATTCTAACCCCACAATGATGATCTTGGCAGGTGGAATGCATCATAGTTAGCCAATCACACAGGGTGTGTGTGTGTGTGTGTGTGTGTGTGTGTGTGTGTGTGTGTGTGTGTGTGTGTGTGTGTGTGTGTGTGTGTGTAAATATATTCCCTTGCAGCAGTATGCATATTGGATATTTATGTGCAATGGTCATGCATTTTACTGCCCTGTGACTAGCCGCTGGCCCTAAATAGCCATCTACCTAGGCATAACTGTTATCCGCCACCACCTACATTTGTATGTATGGAGCACCCAGTGGCACGTATCAAGGGTAGCAGACCTTATCACAGGGCATGCATGCATGATTATGCTGACTGCCCCCATTGTCCTTGACACATTGTTCGACATATATGCACCTAGGTAACCATGCATGTATACAGCTGTACCTTGCTAATGTCATATTTCTGCTGTACTGCCATGCCATCCTATGCTGCTATATTGTGGGCAGTACCAAACAGTTGACAGCATGTGTGTGAGTCAGGAAGGGGTGCTGGTTAGATGGGTCAATGTGAGGTGACATGTGTGTCTGTTGCTGCCCTGCATGTGACAGTGATGTTTGAAAGTGTGCATCTACACAGTCAAGGCCAGTGCTAGTCCTACATATGTATATGTTGGACAGCTGTGGACCATAGATGGCAGAGTGGGCAGTTCACCATCTCTGGCCATGAACACTGGACCTAACTCTGCCAGGAGTGACACTGTTACCACCATGCCCAGTGTCAAATGCAGTGCTAGTAGCTGATGGTGACTGCTGTCTGCTGGCCCCATGTCCCCCCATTGAACCACCTGGGACCATACACCCATGGCCTGCCCACATTGTGGTGTGGACAACACACTTCCGTCTGTAGTGCTGGAGGTACTGCCACTATGGGAGCATGAGTGCGCATGGCATGGCCACTTGGAGTCTCAGCAGATGGTGTTGCTGACCTATGTCTATATGTCTGATGCCATACTCCAACCAGATGTTCCAGCACAATGTCCAGTGAAAGACTAATACAGTTTCAGCCCACTGTCAGTCCACTACATTAGTGAAATGATCCATGGCATCATCATTGTGGTGGAGACAGTCACAGAGATCAGACTGTGCTGCATCCATAATCCTGAGCATCCTATTGGAGTGTGCTGAACAATGAATAAAAGATTAAAATCAATTCTGCTGTAAATACTCTGAAAAATAAAGCATAGAATAAAAAGTTTAAAGTATTGACAAGTGCTAGATTCAATGCAATCTCTGACATTACTTTCAAAATGACAGCCATACAAACTATGGTTTTACAAAATCAAATGGCATTAGATTACATATTAGTATCTCAAGTGGGTACATGTGCCCTAATAGGAGAACAATGTTGCACATTTATTCTAGATAAAACAGAGGATCTAAAAATGCATTTAGAAGTTATTGCACAAGTATCACAACATAGTAGGAAAAATTATAATGGCAAGTGGAGTGAATGGTTTAATAATTTGTTCACCAGGTGGACAGGAAAATCATTTTGTTTTTAATTGCTGTAATTGTTATGATAATTCTTATTTGCATGTTATGCATATGTGTTAAAGTTTTCTTCACAAGTTATTCAGCAAGTTACTGTTGTCAATTGTCACAATGAAAATATGTCATGAAACAGTGATGAATTTGTCTTACTGGTTTAAAATAAAAAGAGGGAACTGTTAGAGTGTGCTGAACAATGAATAAAAGATTAAAATCAATTCTGCTGAAAATATGCTGAAAAATAAAGCATAGAATAAAAACATTTGCTTAAATGTAGGAATAGAGCTCAGCAATGTAAAATGGGCATTTATACTATATATAAATAAGTGGTGTTTTGAAAACAAGGAACATATATTAATAGACATGCTTCCTCACGGTATCAGCAGAAATTCTAAAAAATTATTTTGGAAATCATAAATTGCATGCTTTCTTCACATCAGCAGAACAGTTTGACATACTTCCTCACAGATGCTTCCATACAGACTTCTATTAATGGACATTCCTTCTCATGGAATCAGCAGGAAAACAGTTCTGAAAGGCGAATATTGCATGCATTCTCACATCAGCAGAAGTGCTTACAAGTAAATATTCAATGGTTTCTCAGAAAAACAATAGGAAAGTCAAAAACAGACATTACATGCTTCCCCACAGATGTTTCCTTACAGAATCAGAAAAAATACACTAAAACAAAAACAGGATCTAAAGTTTGTGATTGAAATGGTATATAAAGACTGTAAAACTAAGCTGTGTTAAGGTATGTAGGAACTCAGAGTCTGAGGTAAATGGAGAATGTAAGGTTATCATCTGTATTTGTACTGAAGAGCAAAGTTTGGACATTAAAGATGTAGCTGTAACAGTATAGTACATGTTGTTTATTATAAAAAAAAAAGTGGTTTATTAGTAACTGCATTTAAAGTTAATGTAGTACAGTGCTGGAAAGTATTTTTGGTTATCAGTGTGTAGCCTGCAAAGCTCTGTGTCTTTAACAAACTTCAGGTACAGCTGTGCAAGACTGTGTTATAACCAGACTTTGATTTCAGCAGTAAACAGCCAATAAGACTTTGTGTCTTAATCAGACTTTGGTTTCAGCAGCACCATCAAAATTAATTTTTCACATCTATCTGGTGTTGTGTTCAGAATGTGTCTGTGCCACCATGATGGACCCTAAACATGCAGCAATTGACCAGTGATGTGACACCTGTGACAGGTGATGGATGGGCAGCAGTCCCACTTTGAGCACCCCTGTCAATCTGCCTGTGTGGGACCTCACCAGCTATCTGGCTATGGCCAGTGTCTACACTCACAGATGCCACTGACCTGCTCATAGGTCCTGTTCTGTTGGGTGATTTGGTTCAATGCCATGATGAGGTCAGCCCACAGTGCTGCACATTGGTCATGGTTTTGGTGACTCCTGGATGGTAGAATGTGGTGATGCTGTCAGAGAACATCCGGGATAACATTATTTTCTGTGCCTGTAAATGCTGGATGCCTCCTGCAAGACATCATTCATGAAAGACAACAAGAGGGGAACATATCACAGGACCAGATACATGGACATCCACTATGTAGAGACCCTGCACAACTAAAATGGGCTGCAGTATCCACTGCTCCCTCACATGTCATACCCCAAAGTCTATTAACACAATACATGTGTGGCTACCACCAAGATAGTAGCAATAACGGTTATGTCCCTGTGTGCCATTACAGACTGCTGTATGTCTCCACATCCATCACTGCAGTCTACTGTGGTGTGTCCCCTATGGGCAAAAGTCCCACTACTATTCCATATAGCCACTGTAAGACAAGTAGCTGTGTGCTATTACAACAACTATGTAGGGACAGTCCAGCAGCACCAGTGTGCCACAATGACAGACAGCAATACAAGCCTGTTGTAGTATATCTTCCTTGTAGGCATCTTACCTATCCACTACACAGATGTTTGCAAAATGTGAATGTGTGCCTCATAGATGTGGTCCTTTTGGCACAAACATGTGGATGTCTGACAAATGGTTGGCCAGTCATTGATGGTTGTTGTCAGAATATAGATAATCTGGCTGTCACACACCAGATCCCTCAGAAAATAGTTACACTACAGTAATTTCCATTAGTATCTTCATAGTCTTACTTTGTATGGCTAATATGTACACTGTCACTGAGTTTGGGCCTGTGTCCCCCACTAATAATGGCTATGACCTGAATTTGTGCTGTAAGGGGTTGACAGGTATGTAAGCCATAACTCTTAAGCAATGAGGTGCGAATGTAAACAAAACAGTGACCTAGCCAGAGTACATCAGGGACAGTCAGGGACACTTTTACAATGTCTGAACTATTTCTGTGTGACATTGACAGACTGAGAGGAGGTGAATTACAGTACATCATGTGATATTACAGCTGTGTACACCCTTACTTAATATCATATGTCTGACTCATAATCTACTAGCTTTCCTACAGGAGCCGACCATTGTAGGAGGGAGTAACGGGGCAGAGCTGTGATTTGATTCAAAGCAGGGACCACTGAGACACATGCCTGTAGCTGTTGGACAGCAGAGTATCACCAACATGTCAATGTCATAGATGTACTACAGGCCTACTGTTGTATTCCCTTTTCCCCATACCTCCGTCCTCCCATCTGCATCCCATTATATGGGCACATGTATTACATACCTGGTTGAGTGAAGTAATCTTTTTTTGACCAGATCCTGTCCTAAGACAATACAAAGACAAGATGATCAGCTTTAATAATTGGCTCAAGTACTGGTGTCATTCTAAGGGGATCCAATGTCTGTCTGCCTGGGATGACATGTTGGACAAGCCACGCTGCTTTGCAAGGGACGGCTTGCACCTGTCACCACTGGGCTTCCGGATATTGGCTAAGGCTCTTGCCACCCCCATAGTGCCTTTTTTAGGCAAGGCTCAAAAGACAAACCCACCTCCTTAGAAAACAAAAATGGAAAAAAACTAAGGGTAATGCTGCTCAACACCAGAAGTCTAAATCTCAAGATGCAGGCACTCGATGCACTCCTCAGTATGGAGAACATCGACGTCTGTGCAGTAACTGAAACCTGGTTCAAGGCTCCTGAGAGCACCCCAGCACTACCAGGCTATTCCTCGTATCATGCTTTTCGGCCCCAAAACCTAGGCCGAACCACAAAGGGAGGGGGAGTGTCCATATTCATCAAGGACACCCACACCTCCAGGTTAGTAGCAACACATAAAGCATCGGAGACCATACAGGTGCAACTAACCATAGGCAAAACTGCTATACAACTGGTAGCATGTTACAGACCACCCTCCCAATCTCAGGAACCCCACTCAGCCTTCATGAAGACATTGGAGGATATGAATGTATCACAAAATACCATCATACTGGGAGACTTCAACTACCCTAACATAGATTGGGTACATTATTCTAGCCCTAACACCCTAGCCCAAAGGTTCCTGGAATTCATAAATTCAAATGCACTGGAACAACTAGTCACCTCTCCCACTAGGGGAGATAATATACTAGACCTGATCATCACAAACATGGGGACAAAATGCTCCACACGGGAGGTATATCCCTCACTAGTGAGATCTGACCACAAACTAATCACCCAGGATATACATATCCCACCTCCACCCCCAGCACAAAAGACCACAGTGAAAAACTTCTCAAAAGCAGACTTCACTCTTCTTAAGACTGAGATGGTATCCTTTAAGCCCACTGGGCCAGTGGATACCACATCCCACAATGCTGAATCATTCACAAATGCTTTCTATGGACATCTCCAAGAATGCATGGATCAGGCAATCCCAAATAAATCCAAGTCCCTCTCCACCAAAGGCAAGCATCCTGTCTGGTGGACCTCAGCCATTAACAAATTGTCTAACAAAAGAAGGAAGCTACTGCACGACAGAGCAAAATCCCATAAAGGGAAGACATCTCTGATCAACACTAGCAGAAAACTACGTTCTCTCATAAAAACATCCAAGGCCAACTTTGAGAGAAAAATCGCTAAGGACACTAAAGATAACCCCAAAGCCTTCTTCAGCTATGTTAGAAACCTGGGCAGAAACCCTCAGATATGCTCAGAGTTAGTTCACAACAACAACAAAATACACTGAACCCACAGATATTGCCAACATTCTGGCTGACAGGTTCAGTGCAAATGTCTCCCCTCCCTCACCTCCAAAAGAAGAAATACTTATCCCAGCTGAATGTAATCTCCCTGTCATCTCAGATGTCCAAGTAAGAGCAGCCCTCAGCAAAGCTAAAAACACAGCATCAATGGGACCTGACGGTATCCCAGTTGCGTGCTACGTGAACTCCAAGAGGAGCTAAACCCGCACATAAAAATGCTATTTAACCTTAGCCTTACTACAGGATATGTACTTGAACACTGGCGTACAGCAACAGTGGTCCCACTCCACAAAGGGGGTACCTCTACAGACCCTGGGAACTACCGCCCCATAAACTTAACCAGCCTGGTCTGCAAAGCTATTTATTTTTACTTTTATTTTTATTTTACATTTTTATTTTACATTTGTTGACCGGGCTAGTCTAGCTGGAGATATTTCCATTTTCAGTAGCGGCCCGGGGAGAAAAGCTCCACAGAAGTAAGATACATACAGAAAAACCATCATACAAAAATAATAATAATAATAATGATAATAGAGTTAGTAATAGAGTAAAAAACAAGCAAACCCTTCAATGTAAAGTACTACTACTTGTGTTAATTACTATAACATACAATTACAGTCCAGATAACATTATACAAGTTGACACATACTTATCAGATGAAGTAAACAAGGATTGGAGGTAAGGAAAGTAGAGTAAAAAGAAAATAAGGGAGAAAAGGAAGGGATTGATTGTGGATAAGAGAGCAAGTTAAGGTAGATAACAGGTAGAGAAGCAGAGGGGGTAGAAAAGAAATCCAAGTAGAGAAAAGAGAAAGGAGTAAGAGAGATAGTTTTAAATTTAGGTAGTACTAGTGGAAAGTTAATCAGGTTTACTACAGGAACAAAGCCAGTGATTTTGGAAATGCAGTTTAATATTTTGTTTGAAAAGAGGCAATGATGTAATATTTGTTATATTAGAAGGTAACAAATTCCATTTTTTCCCTACAGCATTGGTAAATAGTGAGTCACCAGCATTGTTATTTGATTTTATTGTACTTGTTAGGAGTTTACTAGAAGAGCGGAGAGAGTTGAGATTGTTATAGGGATTATGAGTTGTGAGAGTATCGGGTATTATTAGGTTGGTACAGTATTTTATGGGCAATAGAGAGTTGATGGATTATAAGATAGTTTTGAAAATCTAGCCAGCCTAGAAGTTTTAAGTTAAGACAGTGATGGGTTTTATAGGGGTTACCAGTAGCGAAGCGGCAATGTTATTATAGCAGGTTGCCAGTTTGTTAAGGTTGGTTTTTTTAAGGTTGGTGAAGATAGGTGAAGCATAAAGAAGAGTAGAAATAAGATGGGAGTGAGCAATCCTTGTTCTAGTAGAAGGTGTAAGAAATGGTCTAATTCGATATAAGGATCCTATTTTTCTGTTAACTAGTTTTATGGAGTTGTTAATGTGTTGGTCAAAAGAGAGATTATTGTCTATGGTAATACCTAACAATTTAGTTGAAGTGTCGGGTGAGATGACAGTGGCACTGTTGGAGGAGATGGAGAAATGTAAGGGGGAGGCCCTGGATGTGGGGGTAAAAAGAAGAAGTTTAGTTTTTTTAGCATTTAGTAAGAGGAATCGACTGGAGAACCATGTTTCTACGGTATTAAACACCTTTTGGGTGAGAGAGATAAGTTCTGGGGTAGAAGATGCTGAGCAGATGAGTGTAGAATCATCAGCGTATTGAATGCAGGCTGCTTGAGGGATTGTTGTTTGAAGATCATTAATGAAGAGGGAGAAGAGAAGTGGGCCAAGGATAGAGCCTTGTGGTACGCCAATAGAAACGGGCAAAAGTGAAGAAGTGTGGTTATCCCAAAGAACTGCTTGTTTTCTGTTTGTAAGGTAGGATTTAAACCATTTGATGGCTGGGATATCAAATGAGAGGGATTCAAGAGTATTAAGTAATAAAGAGTGGTTGACCATATCAATGCTTTGGAGAGGTCAATGAAGAGGGCAGAAGAGAGTAAGTTGTTGTTGCGGTTCTGATTAATAGTATCTACAAAGGAAAGCAGGGCAGTGGTAGTACTGTGATGTGGTCTAAAGCCATGTTGACAGTTTGCTACTATGTTATGAAGAGAGAGATATTGTACAAGTTGAAGGTGGATACATTTCTCCATAATCTTAGCCAAAGGTGAGAGGAGAGCAATAGGTCTATAGTTAGAGTAGTCTGTGGAGTTTCCACCTTTATGAAGTGGGATAATATGAGAGACTTTCCAGATATCAGGGATGATTCCTTCTTTGATTGTCCTATTTATGAGAATGGATATAGGATATGCAATAACTTTGGCAGCCTTTTGAAGAAAGAGAGAAGGGAGCTTATCAGCAGATGGAGTACATGGTTTTAGTTTGAGAAGAAGTCTATGAATGTAAGATGTAGAGATAGGTTGTAGTGAAAATTTAAAGGAGGAGTTTGTTAGGTTACTTGGTGGACAGAAGTTGTTGGCATTAAGTTGTTTAGCTAGAGCTTGTATAGTTTCAGTGAAGAAAGAGTTAAAAACATCTGCAGTTTGTTGAGGGGTATCAGGGTCTGCATTTAGTGGGGAAGGTGTTTTGGAAGTTCCTGGGGAGAGGAGTTTATTGACTGAGGACCAGAAAAGTTTAGAATTATTAAGATGAGTTTGTTGTAGTTCGACATAGAATCTTTTTTTATCAGCTATCACTGCCTTTTTAGTTAGATTTCTAAGCTGTCGGAAGTGTAAAAGATCAGGGTCATTTCTGTGGGATCTCCAGTTGGCCCAGACTTTATTTCTAGTGAGAATGAGTTTTTTGGTTTCATGGGAGAGCCAAGGGGCTGTGTTAGTTTTCATTCTAATAATACGTTCAGGAGCATGTAAGTCAAGAATTGATAAAAACATTTTGTTAAAATGTAGTACTGCATTTTCAAGAGGAAGTGTTTTTAAGGGGTTCCAGTTACATGCACTGAGTTCAGTCTGAAATAGGTCAAGATTAAAATGTTTGATGGTGCGTATTTTTCTCATAATGTGGGGGGTTAAACAATCAGCTTTTTCTCTTGTTATAAAAGTTAAAGAGTGATCATTGACATCGTCTGGCAAGGTTCCTACTTTGTAATTATTTTTGACTCTGTTTATAAGTATCCAGTCAAGAATGCTTTCTCTATTTGTATGTTTATCGTGCCTAGTAGTTAAGGTAATGGTTTGAGTAAAACCATGAAGGTTGATATAAGATGAAGGATTTTCAGCATTAATACTTTTCCAGTCTATGTTCAGGTCGCCTAGTATGATGGTTTCCTGTGGATAAGAAGCTGATATCCAACTAAGATAATTTTCTAGGATAGGTATATTGTTACCAGGAGGCAGGTATATACAGATGATATAAAGGGATTTTTTGGAATTTAATTGGAGTTTGATAATGATGGCTTCTATCTTGCTATCTTGAGTTGGTGAGGCTGGAAGGGTAGTGATATTCAGATGATTTTTAAAAAGAATTGCAACACCACCACCTTTTCTTTTGGGACGGTCAAGTCTTACTATATTATAGCCTTGGGGAATAATCTCAGTGTCTTTAGTGCCAGGTTTTAGCCAGGTCTCTGAGAGGCAAAGAATATCAAATGAGTGTGTGTGAAGGAGGGCATGTAGGTACGGTACTTTGTTGTTTAAGCTTTGGGTATTAAGATGTCCTATTAGGAAGTTATTATTGGGTTTAGGCATAGACACCAGGGGAGAAGGGAAAGTAGGACCAGGGTTTGGGTGGATGTCTCCATCTTGAAGGGTAGGATTAATAGATGTGATTACGAGGATGAGCTTTTGAAGGGTTAGTGTTTTAGTTTTGTTATCAGATGGCTTGACATAGTTCAGATGTGTGAGTCTGTGGAATTTAGGTAGTTGATAGTTAGGGATAGATGAAATAAAAGGATAAGAAATAAGTGGAAAAATAAATGTTGAGGTGTGTTTGTGAGGATGGAGAGTTTGGACATCAAGTGATTTCTCGTAAAAGGACAGGAGATAGACTGTGTATAGGGTGGAAAACAGTAGGAATGAAAGTAACTGTTGGGTTGGCAGGTAGGGAGCCATAGTAAGAGGAGTATGAGAAGTTAGAGATGGATGTAGAAAGTATGAGAGGAAAGATGTGGAATGTGGTATACTGCTGTTGAGTAGGTATAGGGAAATAAAAGGAGTAGGCAAAGAGGGGATAGGAGTAAAATAGAGAAAGGGATAAATGTTAAAGTGGGATGGGTAAGTAAAAGAACTATAGAGAGGAGGATAGTAAAGAATAAAGTGGGAGTGTGTAGTGGTGAAGGGGTGTGTGTATGGGTGGGAGGAAGTTTGAGCGGGAAGGAGAAGGATTGGAGGGGTGGGATAGGGGTGTGACAAGAGAGCTATAAGGTTGGGACCCCAGGGGGTGGGTGGGATATGGGGGTAGGGAGGGGAGCGGAGTGAGCCCGCAGGGCGAATGGAGCGGGTAGAAACAACTGAAGGTGTAGACAGGAGACAATCAGAAATGCAGGTGAGTATGGTAGGAGCAGAAAGTGTATAAAAGGAAGGCGTAAGATAGGAACCAAAGTGCACCAGTGGGATAGGAGAAGGTATGGAGGATTAGGTCAGAAAAAATACAGTAGGAGGTGAGGAGGAAATGGGTGAAGGTGTAGCAGAAAAGATTCGGGCAGGGTACTGGAGGAATACCAGCACAGTTGGCAAGGAGATAGGCAGACAGTAAGGTAAAATATAGAGGTTAAGGGATAGGAAAACCAATATTAACTGTACAGACTAAAAAGGGCTAATCAGAGGGAATGAAGGCTATGGAAAGAATCATTATGGAACTCATAAACAGAGACATTGGGGACCTACAGACACTTGACCCCACCCAGTTTGGCTTTGTAAAGGGCAGATCCTGCCTTTTGAACCTGGTTGACTTTTTCAAAACAGTCACTAGAGCCATTGACGAGGGCAAAGCAGTCCATACAGCCTACCTGGACTTGGCTAAGGCCTTCGACACAATACCCCACTCAGGCATCATAGATAAGCTCAACAGCTTAGACGTAAACTCTTATGTCACTAGATGGGTTGCAAACTGGCTAAAGGACAGAACCCATAAAGTTAAAATCACTGGAGCAATGTCAGACTCAAAGCCAGTCACAAGTGGTGTCCCACAGGGATCTGTCCTGGGACCCCTCTTGTTCGGCATTTATTTCTCAGATGTTAAAGCAAACAGGAGAGGATTGTGGCTGACAAAGTTCGCAGATGACTGCAAACTAGACGCCATAGTCGATACACCAGCAGACACATACATCCTACAAAAAGGCCTCACAGAAATGGACAACTGGTGCCGGAGTCATGGCCTTAAACTAAATGCCAAAAAATGTATAGTCATCCCCTTTGGGAAAAACAAAGTACCCACAAATTATCACATAGACAGCAACCCACTGAGTACGGAAAAAGTAATCAGAGACCTAGGGACCCAAGTCGACAGCGACCTCTCATTTGACACCCACATTGCCAATGTGGTTAGAAAAACATTCTACCTTGCACACCTTATCATGAAGGGATTTACATCCAGATCCAAGGATGTCATTGTACCCCTATACTCCTCCCCCATCAGACCCATGATTGAGTACAATGCCCCATTTGGTATGTACCTCACCCGGCATATGCAACAGCTGGAGAGACCACAAAAGTACCTCACCAAGATGATCAAGGATCTCCAACATATGTCTTATTCTGCCAGACTAAAGAAACTCCAGCTCTATTCAGTAGCATACCGCCTGCTCAGAGGTGATCTCTGCCTGACGTACAAGGCCATGTCCAATCAGGAACTGATGGACATGCTCCACCTCAAAAAATCCAAATCCATCAGAACCACGAGAGCTAAAGACTTAAACCTCAGCACAAGTATGAATAGGACATGCTGGAGGGATAGATTCATAACCCAGAGGCTTCCCATGCTCTGGAACAAGATCCCAGTTCATGTTAGGCATAGCCCTTCACTGACTCTCTTCAAGAGAAATCTTGATGAGTGGATGGGAGATCGTAAGTTTACCCCAGGGGTCACATCTGTGTCACTACTAGACAGGGGCACAGTAAACTAATTCTTTTATATAAGGGCACCTCCACTGTGTCACTACTAGACAGAGGCACAGTATTCTAAATCTATTCTGTGCATTTTTGTACCATTTCATAGGTTCATAGGTTCATAGATTAGTACTAAGCTAACTGCCCTTGCGAGCCATTTTAAGCCTAGCCAATTATCCCTTGTGAGACTCAAACCCTGCATCTTGTGTTTGTAAGGCAAACACCTTAACCATTAGGCCACCCTCCCAACCCCTATTATAGGTTCATAGGTTAGTACTAAGCTAATTGCCTTTGTGAGCCATTTTAAGCCTAGCCAATAATTCCTTGTGAGACTCAAACCCTGCACCTTGTGTTTGTAAGGCAAACACCTTAACCATTAGGCCACCCTCTCAACCCCTCTCATGGGGTGGCGAAAGCCACATCACTATGGCTAGGCTTACCAATGCCCCAGGGCAGATAGCCTAGTACTAAACTATGGAACTATGAAACTATGAAATAGTTTGCTAACCTGTAGTGTGTCTGAGGAAAAGAACATACAGACCTGCTCCCCATAGGCAGTTGATTGCCTTTTGTAAGGAATGTTCATTAACAAGTAATTGCTTGTGCACCATTCTGTGTCTCAGACTTACGACTTGCATCCAAAACAGCTTGGTTGCATTTTCATTAGACAATGACATGGCACCACATTGCAATATTTAAGGCCTTCATGTAGGCCTTGGCCTCTTTCTTAGTCTTTGAGATGCACATTAGTGAGGTGTGGAGACTACGGCATCCCAGAGGGTAGGTACAGATACCATCCACTGTTGAGATTTATGAGGTATGTCCACAGTTTTGTATGATATGTTTGGCAATTGTCCCATGAAATTGTGATTATCTGCAGTTCAGTTGTAAACATTGTGAGTTGATGTCAGTAAGAAGAGAGAGACATGTGCATGTTAGATGTCATACCTGTCAGACTATGCTTGCCGATGCAGTAGCTGATATTCTATCAGTTCACTATCTTTGTAGGGGCAAACTGTGAAACATGTCACTTTCATTGGACCTTTGCCTCCCCCTCCACCTTTTATGTATGGTTGTGTCTGGATCCATTGTTCTAGGGGATTGTGAAGTATTCAGCTAGCTTAACATGCAGTTGTGTATGTTTACGTCTGCAGCTGCTGCTACAGCCTAGGACACATAGGGGGGAGTGTGAACTCTTTGTAGGACAGCAAGCGGTATGTATAACTTAAGCAGCAGTGTCAGCTATATCATCACAGCAGAGCCAGGGTAAGGGTACCCCTTACAGTCCAATTGAGGCATGTGCATAAGGTACATCTGTTATGTAACAGTGCCAATCACAGAGTAGTAGGCGGCATATAGTTTGACTATTCAAATATGTGCAGTGTGTCCCTACCTACAGGCCTTTGACTTGCAAACATGGGTAGCAGTTAATGCAGTAGCAGCAACCTGTGTGGTTTAAAATTGCATGACTCAGTCATTACTTGCTGTGTTCACAAGAATGTAACTGAAGTGCAGCACACTGGAGTCGAACCCAGGACTGTGGGTGCCAAAATACACTACATGCAAGACATATTAACAGACTGAGATACTTAGTCAGTGCTGTAGCAGGTGTATTTGCAAGATATATGTACATACATACAGTCTGTGACACACATCGTCTGCATCCATCATTATGTGCATGGCTTTTAAAGGCAGTTGTTGTGCAGCAGGGTCCCAGTTGTACACATGTACTTTGCCATTGCTATCTTAGCAGGTGTGTTTAAAGATGTTGCTGATAAAAGAAAACAATTACCTGCTATCATTCCTCTCAACCTCTTAGAGCAAGAAATCTGGACAAAGCCATAAATAAAAGTGGGACAAAGGCGCATAAACAGGGACAATCTATAAATATTCCTCTTACAAACTGGATGTTGATAGACTAATAGGTTTTGCATTATCATGTGTTTTCTGCAGGGTATAAAGTGTGAAACTGAAATATCTGTTGTGATTTTCTAACAACAATCTTTAATGACTTGCCGCTACTTTGCCAAAAAAATACAATTTTATGGAAACTGGGCCAAACACAGGGGGCAAACCTCTAGACATTCTGCAACAATCTGTACAGGTGACAGGTATGCCTGCTATCCCAGGCCTCATGTACATACATTATTATTTATCTGGCTATGTACTGGTGTAGTGTTTGCATCACAGTCCCAGGTACAGTCCCATTTTCCTATTGTATGCACTTGCAGTGTGTCAGTGGCAATCAGTATATTTTGCTGGAAACACTTGTTTTAATTCAGAGCTGAGTGGCCTAATGCACTATGCTGTAGTTGACAGGGGCTTGGGTTTGAGTTGTGGCAGGGGTGATTATTTTGCAGATGTGCCTAACACTGTGAGAAACACATATGATCATTAAGGCACATTTAAGCAGGTTTGTGTGATGCGCTACTTAGCTCCACGCAATCCAGTGCTAAAAATTAAAAAAGAAAAGAAAAAAGGAGTGATAGGGCAGTTGTGAAATAGGGGCAAGCAGGGGGGAAACATACTTTAAGGCAGGTAGGGTTGTTCAGGAAGGGTGTAGAAAAGGACTATAGCTTTCCATTTCTTGTACAGCAACAGCTGTGCAGTTTTTACAGACTTTGTACATGCATTTGGGAACTCAAACCCCAGAGAGAGGGGTGAGGACAACATAAATGTGTTGTCATGCCAGTTGGACCTAATTAGTTGTGTCCAATAGACACATGCAAAATGGAGAATTATGTATGGGAAGATTTTTTTGTGGGACAGGTGCCTACTTTTTTTTTTTTTAAGAAGAGAGTGGAATGGTGGGGAAAGGGATGTAGTTATATGTGAGGAGGTAAGTTGATTAGGAGAGGTTGCATTTGCAGACAGACAAAACAGCATGCAGGGGCGGTGTGTGACACATGAGGGAGGTAAACACCTTGGACGGGGTAGGTGTTGTGGAATCAGAGATGCATGTGCCCCCAGATGGCAACAGCATGGCTGAGCTCCCCACTCATTGGCAAGTCAACACTGCTCCTTCACTGCCCCGAAGGTGCCTGTGCTAGTGGCTGGGTGCCAGGGCCAGCAGGCCGTACCAGGTTGTTGAGTCTGCCCTCAATCCAGAGCAGGCATTGTTCATAACTCTATCAAAAACCTTGTATGTTGAGAGGGGGTGATTTTATTATAAAATTACTGAGGTTAGAAAGTAAGATGATCATTAATTTTTGTACACTTCTCCCTAAGGGTCTGAATCTTGAAGTCAATTTGAACATTTGATTTTTGTAATATATGAACTGCAAATTCGGTTTTTAGAGTTTTAGGTTGAGGGGACTGAAGCACTTTAATATACCATTTGCTGCTGTAAAAGTTGGAAAAACATTGTATCAAAGTTGTTATATGTGTTCAGAAAATTATTTATACATTATATTTTATATGTATTTATTATATAATGTATTTTGAATGGGCAATTCTTGTGGTTTAAGATTGGGTGTGTTTTCATCAATGTTCAACAATTAAAAAATTATGTAATTTTCTAACCTATCAGCAGGGGGCAATGATGTATAAAATGGAGTCTTGTTTTAGTTGTAATTTATTTTTGAAGGTGAGATGCCGAGGTACTGGATGTATCTAAATATAAGTTAATGAACTTCAGTTTTGTGCAGCTAATTTTTGTTTTTTTTTTGATAGAGTTGGTTAATTTCATTTTTTTATAATGTTATCCATAACTCCTATGCACAATCCTGCACACCATGGCCAGTAGGTGATCCTGGGTGACTACCGCCCCCTCCGCCACTGGTCCCAGGGGGGATGGGCCCCATCCCTTGAAGCAGTTGCACCTGAGGGTGTTGCAGGGCCAGCAGAGGGGACACCACCAGTCTGGGTCCCAGATGTGCTGTTACCTGGTGCCATGGCCAGCTGAGATAGGGTAGGTGGATCAGTAGGAACTGGCCTACCGTGTTGTGCTGTGGTAATAGAGGTATAGCAATATGTATAGGTTAGTTATGAACAAAACATTTTGTTAGTTATAACAGCATGCCAGAACACTGGAAATGATCCATTAACATTTCAATGCATATTATACAGAACACAACAATAAATAAGATAACAGTCAGTATATTAACAACATGCCAGTAACAGCTATGGCATAAGGCCAATAACATAGGTAATTCATCAAGACATGTTAATATACAACTATTGTAACATGTAACAATAATAAAACGCATGCCCCAAAATAAAGTTTAGAGATCAACATATGTTAATAGTAAACAATAACCAATGTATAACAATAATAAATTTAGATGAAGATAAGGGGTGGGGAGAGAGAGAAAAATACAGTTCATTAATACCTGTATAGGATATATAGTTTACAACAGTACTGCTATATACTCTACAGGTCTGTCCCACCTTTATGTATAACAGTGCCCTATAGCTTTACATATCTCTCAAGCTATCCACATGGGACCATATGGGCCAAGCAGTAACACCTACAGGTACACAACTACAGAGAATACTTACACATCAGGTGGACCTATATAACTAACAAGGTGTACTGTGGACAGATGTAGTGTGACTGTGCTATTGACATAATCATGTCAATGATACATCTGTGACAGAGAGATTGCACAACAGTAATTACAGTCCATGACAGCATGACACTTGAGAGACATGTATGTGTACAGTACAGAAAATAAACAGCTATCATGCTGTCCTTGGCAGGCATGGACAAAGACCTTCAGAAAACTTTCACAGGTACTCCAGACATACAGCCATACCAAGATCATGCATTTTATTTATTTTATTTTATTATTATTGTACCTTTTGCCATTATTTTATACAGTCTTATCACATTCCTGGTCAATGCTGTTAATAGTCTGTTATATCTGAATACACAAATTAGTTACTCCTAATATGGGCTACTTCACCTATTTAACCAAACACCAGTCCTCGCTCGTACGGCATGCACGGCCAACCAAACTTCAGAACAAACACAAAAAGGCCAGCATGATAGTTCCACAGTTTAATGTGAGGTAAAAACGGACAAAAATGTCCCATACAAAATCACCTTCAATAACTCATACTAGTTTCGGCTCACGCCTTCTTCAGTGAGTATAGAAAAATACCGACATGTGGACCACACCAGACTTCAGTATTTATAATACTGTTAACCAATCGGAAAAGAGTTTTGGGCTCCTAATACAAAATTGAATTGACATGGTAAAATAGCAAATATCTACAGCCAACACATAAATGCATATATATATATATATATATATATATATATATATATATATATATATACACATTTAAACAAAATAATAATACATAAGAAGATGATCAAGGCAAAAATATATATAAAAAATATATATATAACAATATAGATTGTATATGCCTCCTACAGTAATCTGGAATGAATATTCCTGATAAGTGAATGTAAAAAATGTTATGAATATCAAGATCAATCCAGTGATATTGTACTACATGTCCAAAACATAACACAATGACTGTCATAAATTAATGAATCATAAATGGTCATTCAGACCAGGTGGAAACAGTGCACCAAGATGTGTAATCCAGTACTTTTCTTTGTGGCTTAATATTCCTTGCCAACCTGTTTGGTTGTTTCTGTTTCCAGTAATTCTGTCTATAATAGTGAACATAAATTTAGCACTCGGATGTTTAATAGTATGTAAGTAAAGGGCATTGGACATTTTTTGATTACGGATATCACTCCGATGTTCTCCAATTCTGATTCTCAATGAACGTGAGGTTTTGCCAACATAGAATGATTTACATTGGCATGTTGCCAAGTAAATAACCCAACTGGTGGAACAATTCCCAAAAACTCTAACATCATATACTTTACTAGTGTTAGAACTGGTAAACTGTTTTAACTGGTTAACTTGAGCACATGAAATACAATGTCCACATCGAAATGTTCCTAATAGTTCATCCCCCATGACTGTAAGTTGTTTGTATTTAGCTCCACCACTTTCTCTCTGCTTATAATGGGAAAACAAAGTTCCCAGTGTTTTTCCTCGTCTAAATGAAAATGAGCACTGATTATCCAGGATACCTCTCAAAAAATCATTAGCTAACAGGATATTCCAGTTGTTATTCACCGCTTGCCTAACTATTTTATGATTTTTGCCCAAAGTGGTGATGAGTCTAATGTTTTGACCATTAGGATGTTTACTCTTCTCCCTATATTCCAACAAAGTGTTCCTTTCCTGTCTATCTGACCACACCCTGGCTGATTCAATATCAAAAATGGAATAACCTCTGTCCAAAAATCTGGATTGTAAATCAGCCTTTGCATGTAAGTAATCCTCATGAGAAGAATTAATTCTACGTATTCTCAAAAATTGAGATTTAGGGATGTTGCGGATGGTGTGACGTGGGTGCATACTCCTTGCATGTAACAAAGTATTAAACTGGGGATATTTGCAATGGATTTTGGTGTTAAGTGTATTGTCACTGTTACGATAAACAGTCACATCCAAAAAATCTATCATGTCCCTATTAGAAGTGATAGAGAATTCAATACCCCAAATATTGTTGTTGAGATATTCCAAAAATTCTTGGAGATAATCCACATCAGCACGCCACACCATCCAGCAATCATCTAAATATCTCCTCCATATGTCCATTTCTACCAGATATATGTTATGTAGGGGATTGTAGATAAGGCACTCTTCCAGGTAGGCCATAAAAAGATCTGCATAAATTGGGGCAAAAGAAGCCCCCATGGCCGTACCCTGCAGTTGCCAATAACAATCCCCTTGGAAATAGAACACATTTTTAGTGAGGACATGTTCGGTCAAGCAGATAAGCAGAGTGTTGAAACCTGAAGGATAAAGTTCAGACCTAACAAGCCAGTATTCCAAAGCTTGAAGCCCAGCCCAGTGTGGTATACTGGTATAGAGAGATTTTACATCCAATGTACACATCAACCATTCGGGCTCAAGCTGAGTATCCTCAATGATTTTCAAGAATTGTGTTGTATCCTGGATTCTAGCCCTAACCAATGAAAGTAGAGGTTTAAGGAATTGAGTTAAATATGCAGAGAGTGGTTCGGTAAGGGAGCCATGGCCAGAAACAATTGGCCTTCCTGGGGTATGTGTAATAGATTTGCGTATTTTCGGAAGCAAATATAAGATTTGTTTATCTGGATCTTTGACCTGTAGATGTTGAACAGTTTTTTGAGTGATGATACCCTCTTCCAATGCAGATTGTAAGAATAAATCAATTTCTTGTTTAAATTTACTAGTGGGATCAATCCCCATGTGCATGTAACAATGACCATCCGACAGGATAATTCTAGTACTCAAAGATCTACTGACTTTACCTTTTATAAATCTACCTTTCAACCCCCTATGAATAAAAATGTAGCCATTTTTCAACAGGCGGTGTTGAAAGATTTACACTTCCTCCTTTTTGAAGCTCCAATTATTGTTGATAATATCACCACTGCGGAAAGGGTGGCATTATCAGAACTCCGAGCCAATAAGAATATAGCCATTCTTAAAGCGGACAAGGGTGGAGCAGTGGTCATTTTGAATATGGACTATTATGTCAATGAGGGTTTACGACAACTGTTGGATGGTCATTGTTACATGCATCACTCAAAAAACTGTTCAACATCTACAGGTCAAAGATCCAGATAAACAAATCTTATATTTGCTTCCGAAAATACACAAATCTATTACACATCCCCCAGGAAGGCCAATTGTTTCTGGCCATGGCTCCCTTACCGAACCACTCTCTGCATATTTAACTCAATTCCTTAAACCTCTACTTTCATTGGTTTGGGCTAGAATCCAGGATACAACACAATTCTTGAAAATCATTGAGGATACTCAGCTTGAGCCCGAATGGTTGATGTGTACATTGGATGTAAAATCTCTCTATACCAGTATACCACACTGGGCTGGGCTTCAAGCTTTGGAATACTGGCTTGTTAGGTCTGAACTTTATCCTCCAGGTTTCAACACTCTGCTTATCTGCTTGACCGAACATGTCCTCACTAAAAATGTGTTCTATTTCCAAGGGGATTGTTATTGGCAACTGCAGGGTACGGCCATGGGGGCTTCTTTTGCCCCAATTTATGCAGATCTTTTTATGGCCTACCTGGAAGAGTGCCTTATCTACAATCCCCTACATAACATATATCTGGTAGAAATGGACATATGGAGGAGATATTTAGATGATTGCTGGATGGTGTGGCGTGCTGATGCGGATTATCTCCAAGAATTTTTGGAATATCTCAACAACAATATTTGGGGTATTGAATTCTCTATCACTTCTAATAGGGACATGATAGATTTTTTGGATATGACTGTTTATTGTAACAGTGACAATACACTTAACACCAAAATCCATCACAAATATCCCCAGTTTAATACTTTGTTACATGCAAGGAGTATGCACCCACGTCACACCATCCGCAACATCCCTAAATCTCAATTTTTGAGAATACGTAGAATTAATTCTTCTCATGAGGATTAGTTACATGCAAAGGCTGATTTACAATCCAGATTTTTGGACAGAGGTTATTCCATTTTTGATATTGAATCCGCCAGGGTGTGGTCAGATAGACAGGAAAGGAACACTTTGTTGGAATATAGGGAGAAGAGTAAACATCCTAATGGTCAAAACATTAGACTCATCACCACTTTGGGCAAAAATCATAAAATAGTTATGCAAGCGGTGAATAACAACTGGAATATCCTGTTAGCTAATGATTTTTTGAGAGGTATCCTGGATAATCAGTGCTCATTTTCATTTAGACGAGGAAAAACACTGGGAACTTTGTTTTCCCATTATAAGCAGAGAGAAAGTGGTGGAGCTAAATACAAACAACTTACAGTCATGGGGGATGAACTATTAGGAACATTTCGATTTGGACATTGTATTTCATGTGCTCAAGTTAACCAGTTAAAACAGTTTACCAGTTCTAACACTAGTAAAGTATATGATGTTAGAGTTTTTGGGAATTGTTCCACCAGTTGGTTATTTACTTGGCAACATGCCAATGTAAATCATTCTATGTTGGCAAACCTCACGTTCATTGAGAATCAGAATTGGAGAACATCGGAGTGATATCCGTAATCAAAAAATGTCCAATGCCCTTTACTTACATACTATTAAATATCCGAGTGCTAAATTTATGTTCACTATTATAGACAGAATTACTGGAAACAGAAACAACCAAACAGGTTGGCAAGGAATATTAAGCCACAAAGAAAAGTACTGGATTACACATCTTGGTGCACTGTTTCCACCTGGTCTGAATGACCATTTATGATTCATTAATTTATGACAGTCATTGTGTTATGTTTTGGACACGTAGTACAATATCACTGGATTGATCTTGATATTCATAACATTTTTTACATTCACTTATTAGGAATATTCATTCCAGATTACTGTAGGAGGCATATACAATCTATATTGTTATATATATATTTTTTATATATATTTTTGCCTTGATCATCTTCTTATGTATTATTATTTTGTTTAAATGTGTATATATATATATATACATTTATGTGTTGGCTGTAGATATTTGCTATTTTACTATGTCAATTCAATTTTGTATTAGGAGCCCAAAACTCTTTTCCGATTGGTTAACAGTATTATAAATACTGAAGTCTGGTGTGGTCCACATGTCGGTATTTTTCTATACTCACTGAAGAAGGCGTGAGCCGAAACTAGTATGAGTTATTGAAGGTGATTTTGTATGGGACATTTTTGTCCGTTTTTACCTCACATTAAACTGTGGAACTATCATGCTGGCCTTTTTGTGTTTGTACTTCACCTATTTACCTGTATTTCTTGTGAAGAGAACTTCTGTCAGCAATACATAACTGATTCAGTAATATTTATTACTACTTGGCACTGGATTCTAACCCTGGTCTGTGTGTGAAAAATATACTTCAGACAGAGCATTTAACAAACTGAGCCACTGCTGACTACTGACTGATATTTGCCTAGAGCTCACCTGGAAACAAGATATGACTTGGTAATCGTACTACGGTTTTATACTAAACTGCAGTGACAGTTGAACACACATGCTGAGACAGAGATACTAGGTAAACTATACATTACTACATAGAATTCAAGTGTACACAATATACTGTTAGTGGGTGGAAATATCTGTGAAGTCTAGAAACCATATCAGATTATTGGATTGGCTACCTCACCTATATACAGTTGCAGATAGTATATTTGAAGTTTACAGCTATTACACGGTCATACTTGGCTGCAGCACCATACCTCAGAGCATGAATGGATATAGCTGAAATACAATGGTTAACACAAGACAATCCTTATATACACAATATATGTTGGATGTTCATGCTATTGCTTCAGATGTTAGTGCAGAACAGGTGTCATAATGCATTTCTTGTACTACAGCTCTAAATCTACAGTTATTGCATAACACTCTTTATTAGCTATACCTTGAGGCAGGTAGTGGTATTCTTTTGTATTTTTATTTCAGAGCATGAAAAAGAGCCCTACTTACACACATATTACACAACACAGCTTTATTAGGGGTACCTTATTATGGATATCTTAATGGTATAGTTTTGAGTCTTTATCGCACAACAGTTGATGTAGTGCAGGTGTTGCAATACAGCTGTAATTCTACAATTATTACAGTAGAAACTTTATTTCATTTACATTATCAGGGTTAATGCTTTAGTCTTCCCTGTTTATTGCACTATAGTTGGCAGTAGTCACTTATTGCAGTACAGGTCTATGTCCATATTCATTGCAATACACAAATCTTTACTGTATGTACCTGTTGGCAGTTAATGCTTTACTCTTTCTTGCTTATCTGACTATAGATTGAAAATGAATCTGTACTCACCACACTCATGGTGCAACTTGGTCAAGCTCCCTGCATGTGCCTCTAGGTTGCAAGCTTTCTTCTCTGCAGCTGTAGGGAGAGAAGCACACCATTATGCATACCTGTCTATCAAACATTGAGATTAGTTATTGGTAAAACAATGCTAACAGTACTTACAAACTTGTGGGGCATTCCCAGTCTGAGCTTCCAAGACCCAGGTGTCCAGAAGATCCCCCTTCCAATGCTTTAGGTCATCATATTGGTGACAGACCTGATCACCTGTGCAGGGGATACCTGTAGCACTGGTGAGATCATGTGCCAGCCAGTCCCAGGTCTCTGTCTTACAGTCTGAGCCCTGGAACTGCCCCTGAAGCAGCCGGTCTTCATGGTCTTTCACCAGAAGTCCAACCCTGACCCTGGACTTCAGAATGCCCTACCGATTTGCCTAGAAGCATGCATCCTGTCCAATGCCTGCCATAGTTCCTTCACAGTTCACACTCTAACTGGTCATGCTGTAATCCCTCCTGTTGTGCTTAATATAGCCTGTTTTCTTGCCCTTACATGCCATTGGGCAATTTTTAAAAATGTGGTACATTGTTGGCACCATGCAAACCAGCACAGCTGGGCTGAGCAATGTTTACACTGGCAGTGCTTAGCAGTGCTTAGTAGTGCACAAACCAGCTAAGCACAGCCAAGTGGTACCAAGCACTGCCAAACAGTGTCTAAACAGAGGTAGTTTACGCAGTGCTTATCGTGGCTTAGCAAGGCTTACCAGAGTTTAGCTGAGTGCAGTAGATCATGATTTAAAAATAATTGGCATAATTTATATTTCAAAAATAATTGCTTAATTTCCCTTCCATTTATTCAAACCCCACACTTTCTGCACATACGGCCATAACTCTTGGCTATGGGTATATGTAGAATGCTGCTCTACTTTTACATATACCTCTGAGTCATGTTTAAGCACTGCTGAGCACCGCACCGCACCACACAAACCCACTAAGCAATGCTTAAACTTGACCTTTGAATCAAAAATTAAATGCATCTGGTTTCTATTTTTGATGTCTGGCATGTGTCGATTGCTGCATGCCATGCAGCGCAAACTTTAAAAAAAAATTAAATACATGGATATCATGCACTTGGACAATGTAGGGAGTGTGTTACTGATCTGTGGACACAGTTACTGACACAATCCCTACACTTATTCAATAACCATGTTCCACAGCTCTCCCTCAGCAATGCACCATCATTAATATGCATGGCACCCTACCGAGGGGGAACCGCATACATGGACATGGTAACTTCCATGTAGGCTCTACACTATGCCTACATGGAATTTATTAAATCTGAGGGATAAACGTTACAGTCATCGGCCAGATATCAGGCTTGAACCTTGTACATGGGAAATAGGGACCTTAACTATTCTGTCCATTGAAAGACTTTGTTTATGCTTCTTTCTTCATAGGACCATGTCAGTCTGTTAAAAACTTTCCAAGACTAATCTCAGATTATTCCATGATGGGTTTAAAATGCATGCTATATCCATTACTTTTATCCAAGGATAAATAATAAGGTTTTTGATATTCATTATCAGTGATCAGTCAGCAAAATTACAGAATACAGAAACAAAAACAAATGACATCTTTCTTCATTCTCAAAGAAAGTTAGTGGCCTTTAAGACCAACCATTCTTATTGTGCTCAATCAAAGTCATGTACACTTTATTATCTGGACAACTGGGTATCCTTGAAAACCTTATATTAAGTCACTCTGATTAATATATTAATGTATTAATGTGTCCAACATTAAAGTATTCAAATGTTGTATAACAAGTAAGTGGAATCAAGATACTCCTATAGGAAAATATTTTATTGTAATACTTAAAAAAGGGGCAAATTCTTTACTAATTTTTTTGTCAGAATGCTTACATCTTAACTAATTTATTTATTTATTTATTGGATTTGTTTACTGGGATGTCTACTGGGCCAGGGTGAGCCCATTTTCAGTAGAGGCCCAGGGAGAAAAGCTCCAAAAAAACAAAACACAATAAAGCTATAGATTCAAAATACAGAGATCAAGTAGTGATGGTACAGAATATTACATTACAGAATAGATGATACAATAAAATGGATAATGCTAGTTATACAGATAGTTTCATAGTAGTGTACTAGGCTATCTGCCCTGGGGCATTTACAAGCCTAGCCAATAGTGATGTGGCTTTCGCCACCCCGTATTATATAGCTGCGCCTCTCTAGTAGTGACACATGTGAGACCCCATTATTTAGTATACTATACCTCTGTCTAGTAGTGACACTGAGGTGACTCCCGGGGTAAACTTACGATCTCCCATCCATGCATCAAGATTTTTCTTGAACAGTGCCAATGAAGGGCTCTGTCTCACATGAACTGGGATTTTGTTCCAGAGTACTGGTAACCTCTGTGTTATGAAACTATCCCTCCAGCATGTCTTATTTATATTTGTGCAGAGGTTGAAATCCTTAGCTCGCGTGGTTCTGGTGGATCTGGATTTTTTGAGATGGAGCATGTCCATCAGTTCTTGGTTGGACACGGCCTTATATGTTAGGCACAAATCACCTCTGAGCAGGTGGTATGCTACTGAATAGAGCTGGAGTTTCTTTAATCTAGCTGGATAAGGCATATGTTTGAGTCCCATGATCCTCTTGGTGAGGTACTTCTGGAGTCTTTCCAGTTGTTGTATGTGCCGGGTGAGGTACATCCCAAATGGAGCATTATATTCAATCATGGGCCTGATAAGGGAGGAATATAGAGGTGCAATGACCTCCTTTGATCTGGATGAGAATCCCTTCATGATGAGATGGGCAAGGTAGAAGGTCTTTCTGACCACTTTGGCAACATGGTTGTCAAAGGAGAGGTCACTATCAACTTGAGTCCCCAGGTCTCTGATTACTTTTTCCGTACTCAATGGGTTATTGTCTATGTGATAATTTGTGGGTACTTTGTTTTTCCCAAAGGGGATGACTATGCATTTTTTGGCATTAAGTTTGAGGCCATGATTCTGGCACCAGTTGTCCGTTTCAGTGAGACCTTTCTGTAGGATGTGTGTGTCAGCAGGTGAATCGACTATGGCACCCAGTTTGCAGTGATCTGCAAACTTCGTCAGCCATAATCCTCCCATATTCGCTTTCACATCTGAGAAGTAAATGCCAAATAAGAGCGGTCCCAGGACTGAGCCCTGTGGGACACCACTTGTGACTGGTTTTGAGTCTGACATGGCTCCAGCAATTTTGACCTTATAGGTTCTGTTTTTTAGCCAGTTTGCTACCCATCTTGTGACATATGGATTTACATTTAGGCTGCTGAGCTTGTCTATGATGCCAGAGTGTGGTATTGTGTCAAAGGCTTTAGCCAAGTTCAAGTAGGCAGTGTGGACAGCCTTGCCCTCGTCGATGGCACTAGTGACTGACTCGAAGAAGTCAACCAGGTTTAAGAGGCAGGATCTGCCTTTTACAAATCCGAACTGGGTGGGATCAAGGGTCTGCAGATCCCCAATGTCGCCGTTTATGAGTTCCATGATGATTCTTTCCATAGCCTTGCAGACCAGGCTGGTCAGACTTATGGGTCGGTAGTTTCCAGGGTCTGTGGAATTTCCCCCTTTGTGGAGCGGGACCACTGTTGCTGTGCGCCAGTGTTCTGGTACATATCCTGTAGTGAGGCTAAGATTGAATAGCGTTTTTAGGTGCGGGTTTAGTTCATCTTGAAGTTCACGTAACACGCAACCGGGGATACCATCGGGTCCCATAGATGCTGTGTTTTTTGCTTTGTTGAGTGCTGATTTTACCTGTACGTCTGAGATGACAGGTAGGTTACATTCAGCAGGGATAATTATTTCACCTTTCGGGGGTGAGGGAGGGGAGAAATTTGCACTGAACCTATCTGCCAGAATATTGGCAATGTCGGTAGGGTCAGTGAATTTTTTGTCGTTGTGTACCAACTCAGAGCATATCTGAGAGTTTCCTCCCAAGGTTCTGACATAATTGAAGAAGGCCTTGTGATTGTCCTTGGTATCCTTGGCAATATTTCTCTCAAAGTTGGCTTTAGATGTTTTTATGAGAGAACGTAGTTTTTTACTTGTGCTGATCAGGGAAGCCTTTCCCTTGTGGGATTTGGCTTTGTCCTGCAGTAGCTTCCTTCTTTTGTTGTACAGTTTGTTTATAGCTGGGGTCCACCAAACCGGGCGTTTTCCCTTGGTGGAGAGGGTTTTGGTTTTAGTTGGGATTGCTTGATCCATGCATTCTTGGAGATGTCCGTAGAAGGCTTTTGTGTAGGATTCAGCATTTTGGGAAGTGGTTATCATTAACCCAGTAGGCTTAAATGATACCATTTCTGACTTAAGGAGCATAAAGTCAGCTTTTGAAAAGTTTTTCACTGTAGTCTTTTGTTCTGGGGGTGGGGGTGGGATATGTACATCCAACGTGATCAATTTATGGTCAGATCTTACTAGTGAGGGGTTTACATCCAGTGCGGAGCATTTGGGCCCCATGTTTGTGATAACCAGGTCAAGTATATTATCTCCCCTCATAGGAGAAGTGACCAGTTGCTCCATAGCATTCGAGTTAATGAATTCTAGGAATCTTTGGGCGAGGGTGTTAGGGCTAGAATAGTGGGCCCAGTCTATGTTTGGGTAGTTGAAGTCACCCAATATGATGGTGTTTGGTGTGACATTCATATCCTCCAGTGTCTTCAGGAATGCTTGATGGGATTGGGAGGGTGTTCTATAACATGCGACCAGTTGTATGGCAGTTTTGCCTATGGTGAGTAAAACTTGTATGGTTTCTGATGCTTCTTGGGTAGCCACCAATCGAGATGTTAGATTTTAAGTATGCAAGCCAAACAAGAATACAATTGATGACGTGATAATAGTGAATGTGTGAACAATACAGTATTGCAGATTTGCAGTAGACAGGAAAAGATAGAGAACAGCACATTAAAGATACAGAAAGTAAGGTATAGCCTTAAAGCTATTGTTATATAGGCATTAAGAGTGAATAGAGGATATGGTAGGTAACTGATATAGTAGCTTATGTGTGGCTGGGTGGCACAAGTTGAACTTAGTAAGTTAAAAGCATTGAAAGTATATATTACAACATATTTATGGAGAAGATGAGTCAATCTGTTCCAAATTAGATATTATTGTATTTATCTAGAAAATGAGTCAATGCCTTCATATAATTTATTACTGGGGCTTTTGTGCTTATTATGATCAATTATATATTATTCATATGATAATGCAAAAAAAGACCAACTTGATTTTTTTGCTTGATATAATAACTGTGATAGTTTTTAATCCCATACCTATACTTAGAAAATTAACAAAATAGTTATTTTCTTCCCAAATTGAAAGTCTTCATAACTTGAAACACTTTCCATTGAGTTTTATAAGAACTGTTTCAATTTGTTATTCCTACATGTGTAATGCATTTTTAAGCATTGTTTCTAATCCTATTGATATTAATGTCAAAAATGGATAGGGTTACAACAAAGAGGGAGGAGAAATATCACCATATTGCTTTACTAAATAGCCATAGCAAAAGTAGTACTAAATTTGTATATAATTCCCTAATGGTAGTTCCACCCTTTATAATTTCCCCTAATACATTTCATTTTATACTAGAAACAAAGATGTCTACTTTGAACCGTTTGTTGTAAGTGGTATTATTCTATAATCAGAACATCCCTCACACAGATGCTGCTTTTTTTGCTTCTTCGATTCAGTAAATCATGTGATATGATAAATTAATCTACCTGATGAAATACATAACTTCAGTAAGGCTTTTTTTCTTAACATGTAATACTTTCTCCCTATAAACAGATCTTATTGTACAGTAAAAGAAACAATATAGAGGAGTATGGCAGGAATTTATGTTTTTACGTTTTTACTGTCTTTAAACCTGATATTGATAACTATAGAGTTGGCTGAATGAATAAAGTCACCAAATTAAATAGTTCAGTATAATTTGTATTGTGTAAGCAAATTATTTAATGCTTACATTAAATTCTTTTGCATCTTTATTACCAGCCTTTTTTGAATTATCAAAACAATTTCCAAAATTGACTGATTTATGTGATTGTGTGATTATGTGATTAAAAAGAATAAGTCTAAAAAGTTCTTTTTTTTTCCTTTTAGTTTTTTAGGTGGCATTGTTGAAGTACACTGACAGGTTCGGTTCAAATTCTATAAACAGTGAATCAGGAAACTGATGGCATATAAATGTTTTGATTTATTTTTTTCTTTTACTAGAAGAAAGAACACATACTAATACTGGGACTTTTTCAATTAATGATTTTCTTCTTCTGCCTGAATACTCATTGTACAGTAAAATCAGACATATATACAAAAGTCCTTATTGAGTCAGTTTTCCAAGTCACCCTGGAAATCTCTACAAACTCTGAGAAATAATAGGGGATTTGAGATAACTGATACAGATTTAGCAACCTTTACTCTGATGTGGATTGATCAATCTAAATGCTGGTTTATATTAGGCAATGCCCAGTCCTTTTGTACTATACATGGCAATTATATTTATCAACATTATTTTATCAGCATCATACAGCATACCCTTTTCAGATTGTAACTTGGATAATCTATTGAGAAATGTTAATATATTAATTAAAATAAATGCTTCCCATTTGCCATACTTACAATTTAAATGTGACCTGTATGCTTGACTCCTTTTTATATGAACAAAAACTATAAGTTGTAGGACTGCCATAAATTGTTGTTTACAGAGCTCTAGTGAACCTTCAGATTACTTTGTGCAGGAGGATATATACAAATTTACATTTTGCCTGTATTAATAGTAAATACTAGAACAAAAAAATCACTCTAAGCTATTTTTAAAGTACATTCATGCTAAAATTGCTAAAGCATTCAGAAAGTTTCATCTGGGGTAAAAAAAGTATTTGCAAAAATGATAAATGGAAGAAGATCTAATACATCACATATACAATGGCTGACAGTTGAAGTGAACAAATCAAGATTGTCTTCTGAATTAAACTCATTTCATTTTGTTTACAGTTTTGGTAGTCATATAAAAGGAATACTAACATTTTATTTCAGCAATAACATCCAGTCAAAGATTTTTCAACAAATGTATTTAATTCCTGCATGAATGGGTTAATTGTCAAAGTCTTCCAGGGTCTGTTGGCATTGTTATAGTGTCATAAGCATATGGAAACATACGTGACAATTATGCTCTAGACTTCTTTTTGGAGCATTAAACAAAGCGATTGGAGGATTGCATGACAGTAGACATGTGATAGTCAGGCCTGACCATTAAAGAGGGTTGGAGAGTCTAAATAAATCAATAAAGATGGTGACATGTTTCAGTAATTTAGGACAACTGTATTCTTTGAAAAGTTATGATTATATTCTGTCAAACTGAAGATTTTTCACCCTTCGGCTTTACATACTAAAGAATATTGCTTTCATCATTGAATAAGCCTATTTCTGAAAATATGACACTACTGTTACATACTTGGTGGATTTACCTTTCCAAGACAACATCTTTTAAGACAATATTTGATTGAGGTTAAATTCTCCGTTAGAGAGGCAGGGAGAAAGGATATTGTTAAGACTGGTATTAAGCACACACTTATCCACATTCAAACTTTATTTATATTCAAGAATTTTTTTTTATTGTCCAGATAGATAGCAAAATAAAGAAGGGAAGAAAATAGAAAGAAAGAAAGAAAGAAAGAAAGAAAGAAAGAATGAAAGAAAGAAAACAACACATAACTTCCAAACTTGGATGTATCCTGGTACTGCATTAGCAAGAGGAGCCACTACAGGAGATAAGATGGTAGAGGTTATAAAACCCATACATCTGGGAAATGTAGTTCATGTGCAGACTACAAAAAGAAAACTTATAAAACAGCAAACAACTCCTGAAGAATTTACAATCCCCTACCAGTGTACTCACATACTAAGAATCATTGAATAGGTACACTGAGGCTTTACAGAACATCAACTAATGCCAGTAGCTGCAATTTGTTTTAAATCTGAATGCTTAGTGAAGCTAAGCTCATTTGTGCTGCTAAGGATTTTTCTTAATTTTTGCCATAAGGTGTGGGATGACATTTCTCTGTTATTACTACTTACCAAAGACATTGCTCAAATGTCACATAAATGTATGACCACAGAAAGCTGATTTTGAATGATATGCTCATTCTTGGCATATGTGTGGTGTGTCTATTGTTTTTTTTTTTTACCATAAGATAATCCAGAAATTGGAGTATAGGCTAGACTGAAAGGAAAAGGTGAGGTGAGCAGTGTGTGTAACAGAATGTGAGCAAATACAGAATGAGCAGGTTGGAGGTGGGAGAGGAGCCTGTATATTACGGCTTCCTAGCTCAATAAAGGTATTAGAATCCGTACATATGTTAGAAAGTACCATCCTCCTCCACAAAACGTACACACTCATCATTAGATTGTTTAATGTCAGCGGAACTGAACACACGATAGTGCAAAAAGTGAAACACATATGAATGGACTAGAACCCCTACATATGTCACTGATATCCTTTAGACACTATTAACAAGACATGCTATATATGCACTGATAGAAAAGGTGACTAATTTTAGGGAATGGAAAACATGATAGTAGGATGACAAAAATACACCTACATGGGTATAAATTTCTGCAATTGAAAATATGATTCTATAAACCAGGGCACTATCAAATGAAGTGACAGAAACATAATCTGAAGGTGTCTGAATATAAATATTTCAAGAAAATGTTAAAACAGTGCTAAAAACTGAACAGCAAAAAAGAATGTGTCAACCAAAAGAGGATTAGAATCCACCTGTTATTGTACTGATCATGTAGATATCACTGCACAATTCAAATGAGCCATGGAAGCTGTCAAATGCACTTACTTTACTGTACTTTTACATTTGCATGTTATGTTATTAGCATATGGTAGTGATTGTCTGATAGGTTGCCTAATACTCTGTGGACTGCTGCATTATCAAATAAATGCACAGAAGAACTTATAACAGAACCATCAGAAAATATGTCTCAGAGAAAAGTTACAACACTATGGAAAAATTAAAAATGAGCAGTGGTAACCAGCAAGTAACAAAAAGGGGATAAAAACTCACAACTACTGTATTGACAATGAAAACATCAGTGACAACCTGATACATACACATTATGTTCACCTTTTTTCTCAGGTATGCACTGTAAGCACTTAGTAGAAGTTTCATATTATTTGTCAGACTGTTACAACTTAAAACTCAATAGATTTGAACCCTATCTGACAAACTAATATTCTATACCTCAATGCATTAGCAAGTGGCTCCACAGAGGAACTTATGGTAATGTAACAAGAAAACACACATTTCAAGGGAACGTTAGAACACTGTAGAAGACTAAAAAATTACCATTGTTACACAATTATGTAAGAATCATAGGTTCATAAGTTCATAGGTGTGTACTAGGCTAATGGCCCTGAGGCCTTTACAAGCCTAGCTCATAGGATTACCCAGGCATCGTGTCAACCGACTTTAGTTCCCAGTGCCTGTGTTGTGTAAAGCCACTGGAGTGATCCCTGGGGTGAATTTTCTATTTCCCATCCACTCATCAAAATTTCTCTTGAAGAGGGCCAGTGAGGTGCTCAGATTGACATGTATGAGAAGTCTATTCCATAGCATGGGCAGTCTCTGGGTTATGAACCTGTCCCTCCAGCATGTTCTGTTGATTGTGGTAATGAGGTTGAAGTCTCTGGAGCATGTTGTGTGGAGGAATTTGAATTTCTTTAGATGTAGCATTTCTTAACAGAGCTGGACCAGACATGGCTTTGTAAGTCAAGGAGAGATAGCCTCTAAGTAGGCAATATGAGACAGAGAATAGTTGGAGTTTTTTTAGTCTGTTCATATAGGACAAATGTTAAAGGCCTAAAATCCTCTTTGTGAAATACTTTTGTGTTCTCTCCAGTTGTTGCAGGTGTTTAGTGAGGTACATGTCAAATGGGGCATTGCACTCAATGATTGGCCTAATGAGGGAAGAGTAGAAAGAGACAATGACCTCTTTATTCCTGGATGCAAAACCCTTAGTAATGAGATGCGCCACATAGAAGGACTTTCTGACCACAGTGGCAATGTGGTGGTCAAAAGAGAAGTTGCAGTCAACTGTGTTCCCAGATCTCTTATAATGCCTTCTGTGTTCAGTGGACTACCATTGATGTGGTAATTCATGGGAACTGGGTTTTCCCAAGGTGGATAACAACACATTTTTTGGCATTGAGCTTAAGGGCATGGTTCTGACACCAGTTGTTGGTCTCAGTGAGGCCTTTCTGTAGGATGTCAACATCACTCAGAGAAATAATAATAGCTCCCAACTTGCAATCGTCTGTCAACTTTGTCAGCCAGAGTCCTTTTTTGTTGGCCTGGACTTCAGAGAAGTAGATACCAAAAAGGAGATGGCCCAGGACCGAACCCTGTGGGACTCCACTCATGGCTAGTTGGCAGTCTGACTTGGAGTCAGCTACTTTCACACTGTGGGTTCTACCTGTGAGCCAGTTTGCAACCCAGCTAGTGATATAGGGATTGATGCCTAGCTTAAAAACGTAAAAAATACCCAATGGATATTACACTTGTAAAAAATAAAAACACAACGACCATCCAAGTATTCCGAAACATTTTAATCCCCACACTAAGCGCTTTCACCATCAACACATAGCATCATCAGAGTGAATGGAATCAAATTGTTCCCTTGCTTTTATACATAATGTTAAAACAATGCTCTAATTGGCTAACACCATAATTACCTTGTTCTTAAAGCAACATATGTCAGGCTATTCCATACAGCTTGTGCACTTATAAAAACTGTCTTGTGAAACATATACATTTCTACAAAATTCTTCTTAATGAAAAATATGTATGTATATGCATAACATATAACAACATTTTAAAACAACACTTTAAAACATTGCATTTTTTAAAACATTGCATTTTTCAAAAAGTTGTATGCCAACAGTATACAGTTTTTACACTTCTATATAACATTTGCCCTTTGTTTTAATATAGGTTTTAGGGAGATGTGTTCATTTAAACCAGGTGATATAAAAGCTTTTAACAAAATCTGCCATTTGTATTCCAAAAGTTCCACCTTTAGTTTCTCATCTCCCCCTCTTTCACTGAACAACACCCTATCTATAACAAAAAATACAAATCTCCTAAAGTTGATACACTTCATACTGTGTACATATAGGGCATTGTGTATGTCATGACCCTTAATAGCCCTTAAGATGTTCCTCTATCCTGTCTTTTAATCTCCTAATGGTCTTCTCTACATAGTAGGCACTACAGTTGGTACACGTTGCCAAATAGACCACCTTTGTTGGATTACAGTTGACTCTTCCAGGATCCTCCAAAATAAGGAAGCCAATTTGGTGGACCCCTGCCATAAACAAGCTCTACAACTGAAGGAAGAAACTGTTGCACTAAAAGGTGAAGTCCAAAGACTGGAAAAACTCCCTTATTATCCTCAACAAAATGTTGCGATCCCTCATCAAATCATCTAAAGCTAGCTATGAAAACAAGATCGCAGTAGATACTAAAGATAATCACAAGAACTTCTATAGTTATCTCAAAAGTCTCCATTTCAATACCCACATTTGCTCTGAGCTACTGCACAATGGTATCATCTATACTGAGCCAACTGATATTGCCAATATGCTGACCAACATATTCTGTGCCAACTTTAACCCCCTCCCCCAAAGGACCTATCACAATACCAAAAGAATGCTGGGCACCCAGTATTCCTACCGAGCAGGTTAAAACTGCACTATCCAAAGCCAAGAATACAGCTTCCATGGGACCTGACAATATCCCTGGCTGTGTTCTACATGAACTACAAAATGAACTAGCACCACGCCTATGTGTCCTGTTCAATCCCAGCCTCATCTCAGGCTTTTTCCCTACCTAATGGCAAACTGCTACAGTCATCCCTCTCCATAAAGGTGGAATGACTACAGACCCTGAGAAGTATCACCCCATTAGCCTGATGAGTCTGATATATAAGGCTATGGAGCACATCATCATGGACTTAATAAATAAGGATATAGGGAATCTCCAAACTCTGGAAGCCACGCAATTTGGCTTTGTAAAGGGGAGATCATGCCTGCTCAATCTGCTCAACTTCTTCGAGTCAGTCACCAGAGCTGTGGATGAGGTCAAGGCAGTTCGTACAGCCTACCTTGATCTGGCCAAAGCCTTTGATACCATTCCCCACTCAGGAAATATAGACAGACACACTAAACTAGGCATCAACCCCTATATCACTAGGTGGGTGGCAAACTGGTTCACAGATAGGACCCACAGTGTGAAAGTACCAGACTCCAAATCAGACAGCAGACCAGTCAGGAGTGGAGTCCCACAGGGATTGGTCCTGGGTACTCTCCTGTTTGGCATCTACTTCTCTGAGGTCCAGATCAACATGAAGGGTCTCTTGCTGACCAAGTTCACAGACGATTGAAAACTGGGAGCCATTATTGACTCTAAAAGTGATGTAGACTTCCTGCAGTAAGGCGTCACTGAGACCAAAGATTGGTGTCAAAACCATGGCTTTAAGCTCAATGCAAAAAATGTGTTGTCGTCCCCCTTGGAAAAAACTCAATTCCCATGAATTACCACATCGATGGTAGTCCACTGAACACTAAAGGCATCATAACAGATCTGGGAACATAGGTTGATAGCAACCTTTCCTTTGGCCACCACATTGCCACTGTGGTCAGAAAGTCCTTCTGTGTAGCACATCTCATTACTAAGGGTTTTGCTTCCAGGAAGAAGGAGCTCATCATCTCTCTCTCTCTACTCCTCCCTCATTAGACCAATCATTGAGTACAATGCCCCATTTGGCATGTACCTCACCAGACATTTGCAACAACTAGAGAGGCACAAAAGTACCGCACAAAGAGGATCCTAGGCCTTCAACACATGTTCTACATGGACAGACTCAAAAATCTCCAGTTATTCTCTGTCTCATATTGCCTACTTAGAGACGATCATGCAAAGCCATGTCTGACCCAACCCTGTTAGATAAGCTACAGCTAAAAAATCCTAATCCCTCCACATCACATGCTCTAGAGACCTCAACCTCATTGCCTCAATCAACAGAACATGCTGGAGGGGCAGGTTCTTAACCCAGAGACTGCCCATGCGCTGGAATAGACTTTTCATACATGTCAAGTAGAGCTCCTCACTGGCCCTCTTCAAGAGAAATCTTGACGAGTGGATGGGAAATAGAAAATACACCCCGGGATCACATCAGTGCCAGAGGCACTGGGAACTAACGTTGGGTGGCATGGTGCCAGGACAATCCTATGGGCTAAGCTTGTAAAGGCTCTAGGGCCATTAGCCTAGTACATGCCTCTGAACCTATGCATTTATTACTAATATCCTATGCAACAGTGCATGAGCAAGCTATGTCATAATAGCAGTCCTAGGAAAGGTGTGTGAGAAATGCATTTCAGGGGAATAGAGCATATGATAGTACAAGAAGTGAAACACTCTGGAGGGGATGTGCACCCATGCCTTGTGTATTGAGAGTATCAGCACTAGTGAAACTGACAGTAATGTATTTATTCAGGATATGGTTTTCTTTCAAGACTGATGCAATGTACACTTCATTGGATTTGTACCCCTGACTGCCTAACTGAAATTCTGTAGAACAAAGACAATGCATTACTAAGTAAAACCACAGGAAAAACTTACAATAATTTATGAAAACACACATTGATGGGAATGGGAGAACAGCACAGAAGATTGAAAGTGAAAATATAAATGATGTGAAGACACAGGCTAATTCCACCACAGGCTTAATAGAAGTTGGGTAAGTGTAATTCAGGCCATGCGTGCTGACATATGTGTAAGTCATTGAATAGCTTGAATGACACTTTGGAATGTGCAGTGTCTTCCCTTTGACATCTGTCAAAGGTGAGGGACCATCCTTGTGGATAGTCATCTGTTTTGTCACTGGATGTTAGCTAGCCAGGCCATAGAAAAGCAAGATCCTCCTCCCACAGTACTGGAACCTTCACAGTAGCATCAGTTGTGGATGTGTATGCACTCAGGAGAGGTTGTCCGTGTGGTCATAGTCATGCTGACACACCTTCCTACAGATGTCAGTCATGGTCAGGTAGCCCACTGACATTGAACCAAGGTCATGGGACAGCCAGGAAAACTCCTGGCACAGTCAGCTCTTGTGGGAAGAAATGTGCAAGAGAAGCTGAACCCTCTGTCTTGCATAGGATAGACTAACCCAGTAGGCCACAGGGCAGTGCTGCATCATGTGCAGCACTGCATGTGGTGCAGCACTGCACTGTGGCCTACTGCACTATGTGCTGAGGCTGTGTCCCAACAGACACCCACAACACAACATGGCCACCAGTACATCCCACACACCCACTGACTGCGCACATTATTGATAGTAAACCATTCCTCTAGTTTTAATACTTCCTCTACAAGCACTTGCTACTTTAGTACACCTCCTCACTCCCACACACACATTTCCATATGAAAGGCATGCATGCCTGTACTCTCTTTCCTACATGTGCAGTTAAGAACAAATGTGTCCTACCCTGTGTATGTGTGTTGCTTGCATAGCCTATATTTAATTCACAGTGCAACCATCATATGCAGGAGTAAGCATACTCTGGTGCTCAGTATGTGCATCATTTTTACTGTTATGTATCTGATTAGTGCTTGTGTACTTATGCAGTGGTGTCCCCACCTGTGCAACTGATGGAAAGTGTTGCCTTTACTTTGTGTAGTGATGCTTGGGTTGCTTACATCTGATGTACAATATGGTCAAGCAATGCATGAATAAGCACAGTCAAGTGTTTTTGTGTGCATCATTTTTACTTAATGTATCTGCTTAGCTCTTGTATAGGTATGTTGCACATCTATGTGCAAACTGCTAAATGTTTTAATTTCAAAAATACAAAAGTTTATAGAAAGTACAGTAGTTCCAATTATCGCATTGTCTGTGACAAACATAAGTAAGAGGAGGATAAGTGAGATGATAGGGTTCAGTGTGTGACTAGTATTAGAGTTCTAAGTTGGAATGTGTATACTTGTGTTCTTTCTGGGTAGATATTAGGAGGTGATAACACCATAAGAAGGAGTTACTGTAACTAATAAAGGGAAGATGTGACAGGAAGCTAAGAAGTGGGGAGGGGATCAGTGAGGGAGGTCAGCCTGGAGGAGAGCAGGAGCATATCCATGAGAGTTTTAGGTGTTCTTTGAGTTGCTTTTTGAATGTAACATTTGAGTCGGCTGAGGTAATAGCAGAAGGTAAGGAGTTCCAAATTTTGCCTATGTGGTTATGGAAGAGGAAGTCACTTCCTGTGCTATTGCTTTTGGTCATTTTGGTTAGTATTTTATCAATAGAGTAAAGTTGTCTGGGATTGGTTTGTAGTTTTAGCAGGTTGGTCAGTGTTGTAGTATTGTCCAGAAGTACTAGGAGTTTATGGGCAAAAGAAAGCTGATGGGATGATAGGAGATTAAGGAACTCAAGCTAGTTAGGCTGATTTAGTGAGTGACAGTGTTGGGCTCAGTAGGGGGCACCGGTGGCAAATTTGGCTATTTGGTTGTAATAGACATTGAGCTTGGCAATTTCAGTTTTGGGTAGGTTGGTGAAGATAGGTGTGGCATAGAGTAGTGTGGAGAGGAGGTGAGTTTGAGCTATGGTGATTCTGGCAGGTTGAGTTAGAAATGGTTTATTTTTGTAAAGACTGCCCAGTTTTTGTGGATGTTTTTTATGGTTTGATTTATATGTAGATCGAATTTGAAGTTGTTGTCAATGGTCACTCCTAGAAATTTAGTATGAGTGTCTGGAGAGATGATAGTCCAGTCTCTGGACATGACATTAAATGAGTTGGGCATTTGTTTTGTTTGAATGGCAAGAGTTTGGTCTTTTTGGGATTTAGTAATAGTTTATTGTTAAAAAAGGCTTTGGTAGATTAGAAGGTGTTTTGGGTGATAGAGAGGAGTTTGTGGAGATCACTGGCTGAACAGATGACTGTTGAGTCATCTGCATATTGTATAGCAGCTGCATTTTGGCAGATTCTGTGGAGATTATTTGTAAAAATGGAGAATAGAAGGGGTCCTAGAATGGACTCTTGTGGGACTCCAGTAGTAATGGGTAGCAATGAGGATTGGTCATTGTCCCAACACACTGCTTGTTGCCTAACTTGTAAATAGTTCTGAAACCAGGCTAGTACATGATTACTAAGGCCCAGTTCAGTGAGGGAGTGGAGTGGTTTAGGATGGCTGACAATTTCAAAGACTTTTGGCAAGTCCAAGAAAATGGATAAAACACAGAAATAGCAAGGGATAATGGAATGATCACGACCAGCTCTTTGGACCAAAAACACAGGTTTATTAAATAAGCGCTTTCGGAGGGAATGATGTCTCTCCTTCATCAGACAAAAGTTAAAAACCAGTGCAATATGAACTTAAATACAACAGTCCATAAGCTAATTAGCACAATTAGCTAACACGATCCACATAAGTTTTAAAGGGCACCCAACATTAAAACCACAGCACATAACTAATATAAAAAATTATTTTGCTAACATTGCAAATTGCACGCTTAAAATCTGGTAACTTAATGGAATCAAGCAGCACTGAAAACGTGACTTACTACAATTTATTTTTAAAACACATCATTTCTGCAGTTTGCTCTAAGTAGTGGGGATATTTGCAGCATTTCCATATTCAGGCTTGTATTTGGGCCTAGTGTTTGTGGAGGCTGTGTGTCTGAGCACATAATTCAGGGACATCTTGTTTTAGCCAAAGCCATCAGGCATTTCAATGAGAGAGAATTGTTTGAGGTCATTGGCTGACTGAGGTCTCCTGGACTACAGCTTAGACTAAGCACCTCATTGATTCTTTTGAGATTTCTTTCTTAAAAGCTGTCTCAGGTTTCAACTTTCTGTTACCTAAGAAGCTCAGTTGTGAGTGTTCAGCCATTTTACAGTGAGCTGATCGAAGGAAGGACACTCAGCAAACTCGGAGCTACAATATATAACACTAAGTATCCTGTTTATTGCTTATTTTGTTCTTTATTTCCTTGTTGTGTATAGCACTTTGTGTATTGTGTATTTTTCTAGCTAGTTTCACTGTGTGTGAGGTATTAACTGGAAATTGTCCACTCTTATTAAGCATCTGTTGGGTTGTTTGTTTATGATAACTTGTTGCAGTTAAACTCTTTTTTCTAGTGGCTCCTTTAGCTGTTTAAAACTTTCATTTAAAGGCTCACTGCTGCTTTTCAGCTGTGAGTAACATTTCTGCAGTTTGTTCTAAGTAGTGGGGATATTTGTAGCATTTCCATATTCAGGCTTGTATTTGGGCCTAGTGTTTGTGGAGGCTGTGTCTGAGCACATAATTCAGGGACATCTTGTTTTAGCCAAAGCCATCAGGCATTTCAGTGAGAGAGAATTGTTTGAGGTCATTGGCTGACTGAGGTCTCCTGGACTACAGCAGACTAAGCACCTCATTGGTTCTTTTGAGATTTATTTCTTAAAAGCTGTCTCAGGTTTCAACTTTCTGTTACCTAAGAAGCTCAGTTGTGAGTGTTCAGCCATTTTACAGTGAGCTGATCGAAGGAAGGACACTCAGCAAACTCGGAGCTACAATATATAACATTAAGTATCCTGTTTTTGTTTATTTTGTTCTTTATTTCTTTGTTGTTTATAGCACTTTGTGTACTGTGTATTTTTTCTAGCTAGTTTCACTGTGTGTTAGGTATTAACTGGAAATTGTCCACTCTTATTAAGCATCTGTTGGGTTGTTTGTTTATGATAACTTGTTGCAGTTAAACTCTTTTTTCTAGTGGCTCCTTTAGCTGTTTAAAACTTTCATTTAAAGGCTCACTGCTGCTTTTCAGCTGTGAGTAACATTTCTGCTGTTTGTTTCCCACCCTGCCTCCCTGTTGGTATAGTGTTTTTATAGTTGGTGGCTTTGCAGTTGCCCGCCCCTAGTGTAAATTTGATCTGGGACCCTCCTCCCAGTCTAGTGCCATTACCTCATTATACCCAGTACAGGGAGAGCATTTGAGAAGGCCAATCAGCTTAGTTTCTGCTACTCCTTTCTCTCTTTCCTTTCTCTCTCTCTTTCCAAAAAAAAAAAAAAAAAAAATGTATCTGCTTTTACTGTATTTGTGTTTTTTCCTACTTTATTTTGCTTTTGCGTCATCTTAAAAGTACTCAATTGTATTTATTACTGCTTGGTGTAACTCATTGTAAGCCTTTTAGTTTAAGCACCTGGGCTTCAGACCAGTTTTACATTAGGAAGGTTTGTGGTCTGCACTGTAGTGGCAGAACAGGTAGCTTACATCCTTCTAAGTTGGGAACTGCTGATTGAGGGCTCAGTGTCTGTTATTCTAAAAGTGTATTAATTCTGGTTTAAGCACTTGGGCTTGAGGCCAGTTATTTTACATTAAGAGGGTTCGTGTTCTGCACTCTTGTGGGAGGAGAGGTTGGACTCTGTCCTTCTGAGCTGGGAATTTTTGGTTAAAGCTTATAGTGCCTGCATATTTGAACTGCTTCTTACTGAAATTGGTACACCTCATTTGCTGTAGCATAGACTAGATCCAGGCCTGCTGAATCTAGCTTTATTTGTATAACTTGAGCACTAATCCAGGCATTCTTTAAAGTATTCAGTTGTATTTATTACTGCTGGTAGTAACTTGATTAAAGTGTAGCTATCATTTCTAAGTCTTTTGGATTAAGCACTTGGGCTTCAGACCAGTTGTTTTACATTGGGAAGGTTTGTGGCCTGCACTGTGGTGGCAGGACAGGTAACTTACATCCTTCTAAGTTGGGAACTGCTGATTGAGAGCTCAGTGTCTGTTATTCTAAAAGTGTATTAGCTCTGGTTTAAGAACTTGGGCTTCAGGCCAGTTATTTTACGTTAAGAAGGATTGCGGTCTGCACTCTTGTGGGAGGAGAGGCTGGACTCTGCCCTTCTGAGCAGGGAATTTCTGGTTAGAGGCTTATAGTGCCTGCATATTCTAACTGTTTCTTACTGAAATTGGTACATCTTGCTTGCTGTAACATAGACTAGATCCAGGCCTGCTGAATCTAGCTTTATTTGTATGCTTGTTGTTTGTTTATTTCCCTGAAATGCTAATTCCACCTAAAACGCAGCCTTTTAGCACTTCTGTGGATTCCTAGTGATATCTGCATTGCTTACTGTACTTATTTCCTTGTTTCACTTGAAAGAAAGTTACTGTTTGTCGTTTTTGCATTTAAGTTACCTGTAACACAATGCATTTAAGTTACCTGGCACTTGCTCACTAAAGCAATTATATAAGTCAGCTCTAAAAAATTAAAAGCACTACACCCTCACAAACTCCCCTTGAGTACCTTGTTCCCCATTGGCCCTTTTTTCAATTATAAAGGAATTCCCAATACTATTCTAGCATGTCCAAAGGTCAGTTGTCAATCTCCTCTCCGGTCCAGCTGGTGAATCTGGGAATCTTGAGGCAATGTTACAACTGCCTCATGTACACAGACAACCCTTTCCTCCTCCCAACAAATTCCAACACATGTGAGAGATGCAACCATATAGCCAAACTGGAGGCTAAGCTCTCTCAACTCAGTACTGGCGTAACCAGTCAGGAGGAGAAGGAAACCACACTCACTACAATTCCAGTCTCACATAGACCTACCACGACAACAAACCAAACACATAAACACACAAAAACATACTCGGAGGCTCTAAATAAAAATCTGCCTAAGCAGCAGAGACCTCCAAAGCAGACACCCAAGCAACCGCTACCCCAAAACAAAACACGTGCAACACATAGCTCACAAAGCCAGTGTGCCGAACAGTCACAGCCCTTAAGGCTAAACAACACACCTGATACACTTGTAATAGGTGACTCTGTCATCAGGCACACTGACGTCCCGCTCACCAGACTGAACAAGGAGAAGGTCACGGTGAGCTGCCTGTCGGGCGCTAGGATCCACCACATAACACAAGCACTCAGGTCACTCCAAGGCAAGTACGAATATGACTCAGTCATTGTCCATGCTGGTGTGAATGACCTGAGACGTACCTCCCTGGACTACATGAAAAGAGACATAGAGGAGCTCTCTGAGCATGTAGCCCAGGCTGGTATGACCCTGACCTTGAGTAGCATCTTACCCTCACCAAGAATGATGCCACAATATGAAGACAAGATGATCAATTTCAACAATTGGCTTAAGTGTTGGTGTCATTCAAAGGGGATCCAATGCCTGTCAGCCTGGGATGACATGCTCGACAAGCCATGATGCTTCGCTAGGGATGGCTTGCACCTGTCAGCCCTGGGCTTTTGGATATTGGCAAAGGCTCTTGCTACCCCCATAGTGCCGTTTTTAGGCAAGGCTCAAAAGACAAACCCACCTTCATAGGTATCACAAGGGATAAGAAACTAAGAGTAATGCTACTCAACGCCAGAAGTCTAAACCTCAAGATGCACGCACTCGAAACTCTCCTTAGCATGGAGAACATCGATATCTCTGCAGTAAAAGAAACCTGGTTCAAGGCTCCCGAGAGCACCCCAGCACTACCAGGTTATACCTCATACCATGCGTTTCGGCCCCAAAACTTGGACCGAACCACAAAAGGAGGGGGAGTATCAATATTCGTCAAAGATACCCACACCTCCAGGTTGGTGGTACAGCACGAAGCATCAGAGACTATCCATGTGCAACTAACTGTGGGTAAAACTGCCTTCCAATTTATAGCCTGCTACAGACCACCCTCCCAAACACAGGAACCCCACTTGGCCTTCCTGAGAATACTGGAAAATATGAAGGTCTCTCCAAACACCATTATATTGGGCGACTTCAACTACCCAAACATAGACTGGGAGCATTACTCTAGCTCCAACACCCTAGCCCAAAGGTTCCTAGAATTTATAAACTCAAATGCTATGGAACAACTTGTTACCACTCCCACAAGAGGGGAAAACATACTGGACCTGATCATCACCAACATGGGGACACTATGCTCCAGACCAGAAGTGTATCCCTCACTGGTAAGATCAGACCATAAACTAATCTCACTGGATATTCACATCCCTACCCCACCCCCTACCCAGAAAACCACAGTGAAAAACTTCTCTAAAGCAAATTTCACACGCCTCAAAACCGAGGCGAAATCCTTCAAAGCCCCCCGGGCCTCTGGAAAATACGGCCCAGACCGCAGAATCCTTTATAAACGCATTCTATGAACACCTTTAGGAATGCATGGATCATGCAATCCCAAATAAAACCAAGACCCAATCCTCCAAAGGCAGACGTCCTGTCTGGTGGACCCCAGCCATAAACAAACTATACAATAGAAGGAGGAAGCTACTACATGATAGAGCAAAATCCCAAAAAGGGAAGGCATCTCTGATCAGTATTAGCAAAAAACTACGGGCACTCATAAAATCATCTAAGGCCAGCTTCGAGAGAAAAATTGCACCGGACACTAAGGATAATCACAAGGCTCTCTTTAGTTATGTTAGGAACCTGGGTGGGAATTCCCAGATATGCTCAGAATTAGTCCAAAATGACAAAAAATACACCGAGCCCACAGACATTGCCAACATCCTAGCTGACAGATTCAGTGCAAACTTCTCCCCCTCTCCCCTAACAAAGGGCAAATATCTATCCCAAAGAGTGCTGCCCCTGACATCTCAGATGCTCAGGTAAGAGCCGCCCTCTCCAAAGCAAAACACAGCATCAATGGGACCAGATGGTGTCCCGGCTGCGTCCTACATGAACTCCAAGAAGAGCTAAACCCAAACATAAAACTACTGTTCAATCTTAGCCTTACTACAGGATGTTTATCCAAAGAGTGGCGTAGAGCAACAGTGGTCCCTCTCCACAAAGGTGGTGCCTCAACGGATCCTGGAAACTATCGCCCCATAAGCCTGACTAGCTTGGTCTGCAAAGCTATGGAAAGGATCATCATGGACCTCATAAATAAAGATATTGGGGTCCTACAGACACTGGATCCTACCCAGTTTGGCTTTGTTAAGGGCAGATCCTGCCTCTTAAACCTGGTCGATTTCTTTGAAACAGTCACCAAGGCCATTGACGAGGGGAAGGTGGTCCACACAGCCTACCTGGACCTCGCAAAAGCCTTCGATACAATACCCCACTCGGGCATTATAGATAAGCTCCCCAGCTTAAATATAAACCCCTATGTCACTAGATGGGTTGCAAACTGGCTATAGGACAGAATCCACATGGTTAGAATTGCTGGAGCCATGTCAGACTCCAAACCAGTTACAAGTAGCATCCCACAAGGCTCAGTCCTGGGACCTCTCTTGTTCGGTATATATTTCTCGGTGGTACAGGCCAACACGGAAGGACTGTGGCTGACCAAGTTCGCAGATGACTGCAAACTGGGCGCCATAATTGACTCTCCAGCCGACACAAGCATCCTCCAAAAGGGCCTCATCGAAACAGACAACTGGTGCCAGAGCCATGGCCTCAAGCTAAATGCCAAAAAGTGTATAGTCATCCCTTTGGCAAAAACAAAGTGCCCACAAATTACCACATAGGTGGTAATCCATTAAGTACAGAAGAAGTCATTAGGGACCTGGGGACCCAAGTTGATAGCAATCTCTCATTTGACAACCACGTGGCCAAAGTGGTTAGAAAAACATTTTATATAGCCCACCTAATCATGAAGGGATTCACATCTAGATCAGGAGGTCATCGTGCCTCTTTACTCATCCCTCATCAGGCCCATAATTGAGTACAATGCCCCTTTTGGGATGTACCTTACCAGACACCTGCAGCAACTGGAAAGACTCCAAAAGTACCTCACCAAGAGGATCAAAGGGCTCAAACAGATGCCATATGCTGCCCGGTTCAAGAAACTCCAGCTCTACTCAGTGGCATACCGCCTGCTCAGAGGCGATCTGTGCCTGACGTATAAAGCCATGTCCAACCCGGAATTAATGGACATGCTGCACCTCAGAAAATCCAAATCCCATCAAGCTACACGCTCGAGAGACTTGAACCTCAGCACTGAAAAAAATAGGACATGCTGGAGGACAGATTCATAACCCAGAGGCTCCCTTCACTCTGGAATAAAATCCCAGTCCAGGTTAGGCAGAGTCCCACATTGACTCTCTTCAAGAGGAATCTTGATGAGTGGATGGGAGATCGTAGGTTTACCCCGGCTATCACTTCTGTGTCACTGTTAGACAGAGGCACAGTATACTAACCTCAAAAAAAAGGCATAGCAAAATTAATTTAAAATGGGTGGCGAAAGCCAAACACACTCTGGCTAGGCTTATAAATGCCCTAGGGCAGATAGCCTAGTATGAACCTATGAACCTATGAATCAAAATATAACAATGGAAAATAAACTCAAGTATGTCAATCTGTTTCCCAAAAAGTTGGATACTAGAGGATCAAACAAATAACAAGGCAGTAGAGGTACTCTGTCAGAGGTGTTTTTACTTAAACTAACATTACCTTCTCATAGAAAGGTGTTTGAGTATACTACTAATAGAAACTGATTCATTTATACCAGGATACGAGTAAGCAGCAGCTCTCAACTGCCAAAATAGTTCTTCCATTCCAAACGAACTTGCAATGGACCACCCCTTACACCAGTATATGTATGATAAAGAATGCTGAATTTAAAAGAGTGGCCCGGGTTTGTCATAATATGCCTGGCCAGAACATTGGTGGGAATCTTTCTTACTGCTAGCATAATAGTGCTCATAGATGCGCTGCTTCAATTTTCTCGTCGTTTTCCCTATGTAAAAAGCCACGCACTTGTCACAGCAAGCAGCATAGACAACACTCCTGGTGTCACAATTGTATTTACCCTTAATACTGAAGGTTATGTCTTTAATTCTAACTTTTGATCCCACCCCAATGTGTTTGCACTGATTGCAACACCCACATATGGCCATTCCTGTGTTTTTGATTTGCTTGTAAGAATTTTTAGCCTCAAATAAAGATTTAAGGTTTTGACTACGCCTGTATGTAATATGGGGTTTTGCTCCAAACATATTAAACAGGACCCTATCCTCTATAATGAGAGTCCAATTTTTATACATAAGATCTCTTATTTGTGTATAATCAAGACTAAAGGTACACAAAAAAACTAGTCCTAAAAGTTTGGTTGTTTGAATGATGCTTAGGGACAATTTCCTTGTCTGAGCCTGGTTGATTCTGTTGGAATTACACAAAATTGGTTTAAAATAACCTGTTTAATGTTTGTTGACAACTTCAGATGTAATTTTGATGATCAAACCCTGTGGGTAGCCTCTGTTGGTAAACATAGATGCTAGATGGTCACATTCCTCTATGAAATCATTTTCATCAGAAATCATTCTGGCCGCCCTGACCATTTGTTCCTTTACAACCGCTTTTTTCTGATGAAAGGGGTGGCAGCTGGTAAAATGGAGGAAGTCATTAGAATAAGTAGGTTTCCTATATATAACACTCTTATACCTAGAATTGGGAAGGTCTTTGGATAAAAGAATGTCAAGAAAATTAATGTTGTGTTCCTGTAAATTGTGAGTAAACTCAAGAAATTGAGTCATTGAAGAAATGTTGGAAATAAAAGATGTCACCAATGATGGTGAACCCTTACAAATTAAAAACATATCATCCAGGTACCTTGTGTTCAAAGCCACATTATCGCAAAACATAATGTTAGTGAATAATAAAGTATTTTCCCAATGTGCCATGATGCAATTGGCAAAGCTCCCTCCACAGGGTGAACCCATTGCTACCTCGGACTTCTGTAAATATATTTTACCATCAACGACCATAAAGTTGTAAGTAAGGACAATCTCCAAAAGGGTTACCACTAAGTGTATGGTCTCACTGTTAATTCCTCTAGATGTTAGGAACTCTCTGATCCATTCTAAACACAGGTTTTGAGGAATAATTGTATATAGGTCCCTAACATCAATTGTGAGGAACCAAAAATCTTTGTTGAAGCAAATGTTGTTAAATGAGTGCAAAAAACTCCAGGAATCCTTACATATTTGTGGGTCCTGTTCCACCAATGGCTTCAAAATGCTATCAATATATTTTGCACATGCATAAGAGATGGACCCACATCCATCCACGATAGGTCTGAATGGGGGATCAACAATCAATTTATGTAACTTAGGCATACCAAACAACACGGGTAACTTCGGGGCTAGGATAGTCAAGTATCAATGCAAATCAATATCGGTAACCCCCTCTAAGAATAAATCTTCCAAAATGTGTCTAATACTCTTGCAAGCTAAATTAACTTCACCAGTACTAGCTAATGCATAGGCGTCATTGTCAAGCAGGCTCAGCATTTTTTCAACATACATATTATAATCCATAAACACAAGCCCACCCCCCCTTGTCCGGTTTCATGACCCTTATATTACAGTCACGTAGCATATTAATAAAATCCCACTGGTTCCTAGTAATGTTAATACTGTGTCTGTTGGATCATGCTTGTTCAGAGACAAAGCTCTTAAATCAAACTCACACAGTTTTTCAAAGATGCATAAAGTTTCATGCAAAGGTGGATTAAATGCACTAGAGACTTTTAAAGAACTGGTAAAAGTGGGCCTGTCACCCAAGCAAATTCTCAAGTTCAACTTGCGAACAAACAATTTCAGGTCAATAATTGTTTTAACCAAGTCGAAGTGTGAATCGGGAACAAAGGACGAACCTTTTGAGAAAAAGTCTACAATGTCTTGACTAACATCAAAAAGAGTGCAATTGTAGACTTTAAAATCCCCTTCAGAACTGACTGTAATACAGGGAATAATGGGAGGGTAAATCATCTCCTGCGCTGGTTCCTCCTGTTCCTCGTGTTCCCTTGATTCATGCCCACTTTCGACCTTGTTTGTTGACCATTCCTGTTCATCTGAAAACCCTGTTGGTTGTTCTCGTTTGATGCATTATTACCAGGGTGGTTTTGATGTTGTTGTTGTTGTGTTGTTTGCAAGTTGTTGTGTGCCCTACTCATGTTGTTGTTAGTGCTATTATTAAATATTCTCTCACTACGACAAAGTGACTGGCCATCGTCAATCTGAGGATTAGGTGTAGCAATATGTACCCTGTTAGTGTCATCATCCAAGTTGACAGCAGGTTCGTGAATAGTTTCATTGTTACTAGCAACCTGCATTATTAATGGTGGACGAGGGTAAGCACTGTTTCTAGAATAATCATGCACATCCCTCAAAATCTTTTTCTTTTTAATGTTCAGCATCTTTACCATGGTAGCTTCAATGCTGGTAAAGAGGCGAACATACTCGTACTTATAACGTATAAAGTCAAGTCAAGGTCCGTTTTAATATTATGCTCTAATAGTTCCAAATCATTTTTCAGTGAGTCAGTTTCAAGTTTGTATTGGGCGATAAGCAAGTTGATAAACTCAAAACCTTGCTTGTCGAACAAGGCAAGCAGTTATTGGTGAAAGTGTGAGCCTTCTACAAGCCCAACTGGATAGCGCCATTGCCTAAGCCCTTTAGGGATCAGTTTTTTGTCAAGACATTCCTGCAAATATAAAACTTCCAATTGCAGATTTTTGCATTTAAATAGTTTCTGATCAAAACTGCTAATTAAACTAGTAATGCTAGCAACAATGAAACTATTCACGAACCTGCTGTCAACTTGGATGATGACACTAACAGGGTTCATATTGCTACACCTAATCCTCAGATTGATGATGGCCAGTCGCTTCATCATAGTGAGAGAATATTTAATAATAGCACTAACAACAACAGGAGTAGGGCACACAACAACTTGCAAACAACACAACACAACACAACAACAACATCAAAACCACCCTGGTAATAATGCATCAAACGAGAGCAACCAACAGGGTTTTCAGATGAACAGGAATGGTCAACAAACGAGGTCAAAAATGGGCAGAAATCATGGGAACACGAGGAACAAGAGGAACCAGCGCATGAGATGATTTACCCTCCCATTATTCTCTGTATTACGATCAGTTCTGAAGGGAATTTTAAAGTCTACAATTACACTCTTTTTGATGTTAGTCAAGACATTGTAGACTTTTTCTCAAAAGGTTTGTCCTTTGTTCCCGATTCACACTTCGACTTGGTTAAAACAATTATTGATCTTAAATTGTTTGGCGCAAATTGAACTTGAGAATTTGCTTGGGTGACAGGCCCACTTTTACCAGTTCTTTAAAAGTTTCTAGTGTATTTAATCCACCTTTGCATGAAACTTTATGCATCTTTGAAAAACTGTGTGAGTTTGATTTAAGAGCTTTGTCTCTGAACAAGCATGATTCCAACAAACAAAGTATTAACATTACTAGGAACCAGCGGGATTTTATTAATATGCTACGTGACTGTAATATAAGGGTCATGAAACTGGACAAGGGGGGTGGGCTTGTGTTTATGGATTATAATATGTATGTTGAAAAAATGCTGAGCCTGCTTGACAATGACGCCTATGCATTAGCTAGTATTGGTGAAGTTAGTTTAGCTTACAAGAGTATTAGATACATTTTGGAAGATTTATTCTTAGAGGGGGTTACCGATGCTGATTTGCATCGATACTTGACTATCCTAGCCCCGAAGTTACCCGTGTTGTTTGGTATGCCTAAGTTTCATAAATTGATTGTTGATCCCCCATTCAGACCTATCGTGGATGGACATGGGTCCATCACTTATGCATGTGCAAATTATATTGATAGCATTTTGAAGCCATTGGTGGAACAGGAGACACAAATATGTAAGGATTCCTTGAGTTTTTTGCACTCAATTAACAACATTTGCTTCAGCAAAGATTTTTGGTTCCTCACAATTGATGTTAAGGACCTATATACAGTTATTCCTCAAAACCTGGGTTTAGACTGGAACAGAGAGTTCCTAACATCTAGAGGAATTAACAACCACACTTAGTGGTGACCCTTTTGGAGATTGTCCTTACTTACAACTTTATGGTCTTTGATGGTAAAATATGTTTACAGAAGTCCGGGGTAGCAATGGGTTCACCCTGTGGAGGGAGCTTTGACAATTGCATCATAACACATTGGGAAAAGACTTTATTATTCACTAACATTATGTTTTGCGATAATGTGGCCTGGTACACAAAGTACCTGGACGATATGTTTTTAATTTGGAATGGTTCACCATCATTGTGACATCCTTTATTTCCAACATTTCTTTAATGACTCAATTTCTTGAGTTTACTCACAATTTACAGAAACACAACATTAATTTTCTTGACATTCTTTTATCCAAAGACCTTCCTAATTCTAGGTATAAGAGTGTCATATATAGGAAACCTACTTATTCTAATGGCTTCCTCCATTTTACCAGCTGCCACCCCTTTCACCAGAAAAAAGCAGTTGTGAAGGGACAAATGGTCAGGACGGCCAGAATGATTTCTGATGAAAATGATTTCATAGAGGAATGTGACCATCTAGCATCTATGTTTACCAACAGAGGCTACCCACAGGGTTTGATCATCGACATTACATCCGAAGTTGTCAACAAATGTCAAACGGGTTATTTTAAACCAATTTTGTGTAACTCCAACAGGCAGAATCAACCAGGCTCAGACAAGGAAATTGTCCCTAAGCATCATTCAAACAACCAAACTTTTAGGACTAGTTTTTTGTGTACCTTTAGTGTTGATTATACACAAATAAGAGATATTATGTATAAAAATTGGACTCTCATTATAGAGGATATGGTCCTGTTTAATATGTTTGGAGCAAAACCCCATATTACATACAGGCGTGGTCAAAACCTTAAATCTTTATTTGAGGCTAAGCATTCTTACAAGCAAATCACAAACACAGGAATGGCCAGATGTGGGTCTTGTAATCAGTGCAAACACATTGGGGTGGGATCAAAAGTACCTTTAGTATTAAGGGTAAATACAATTGTGACACCAGGAGTGTTGTCTATACTGCTTGCTGTGACAAGTGCGCGGCTTTTTACATAGGGGAAAACGGAGAGAAAATTGAAGCAGCGCATCTATGAGCACTATTATGCTAGCAATAAGAAAGATCCCACCAATGCTCTGGCCAGGCATATTATGACAAACCCGGGCCACTCTTTTAAATTCAGCATTCTTTATCATGCAGATACTGGTATAAGGGGTGGTCCATGGTAAGTTCATTTGGAAATGGAAGAACTATTTTGGCAGTTGAGAACTGCTGCTTACTCATATCCTGGTAAAAATTAATCAGTTTCTATTAGTAGTATACTCAAACACCTTTCTATTAGAAGGTAATGTTAGTTTAAGTACAAACACCTCTGACAGCGTACCTCTACTGCCTTGTTATTTGTTTGATCCTCTAGTAACCAACTTTTTGGAAAACAGATTGACATACTTGAGTTTATTTTCCATTGTTATATTTTGATGTGTTTTAAAGATAAAGTGTAGTAAGTCACGTTTTCAGTGCTGCTTGATTCCATTAAGTTACCAGATTTTAAGCGTGCAATTTGTTATGTTAGCAAAATATTTTTTTATATTAGTTATGTGCTGTGGTTTTAATGTTGGGTGTCTTTTAAAACTTATGTGGATTGTGTTAGCTAATTGTGCTAATTAGCTTATGGACTGTTCTATTTAAGTTCATATTGCACTGATTTTTAACTTTTGTCTGATGAAGGAGAGACATTGTTCCCTCCGAAAGCGCTTATTTAATAAACCTGTGTTTTTGGTCCAAAGAGCTGGTCATGATCATTCCATTATCCCTTGCTATTTCTGTGTTTTATCCAGTTTGTGGTTTGCTTTTTGGAGTTCAAGTCCAAGAAAATGGCAGATGTTAGTTTGCCTAAGTGTCTGTTTTGTTTGAAGTGGTTTGTGAAAGAGAGTATGGCTGTGGTAGTACTGTGGGTGGGTCAGAATCCTTGTTGGGTGGGAGAGAGAAGTTGGTTATTAAATAGGTATGGCATAATTTGGTAGTGAATGCATTTTTCAAGTAATTATGTTAGTGGGGACAGGATGGCGATTGAGCGATAGTTGGAGAGGTCAGTGGATGTGCCACATTTGTGTAGCAGGATGATGTAGAGGTTTTCCAGATTGGTCAAATGGTATATTTGGATATGGATCTGTTAAGGAGGATAGAGATTCATTCACAAGTTCATTAGCTGCCAACTGCAGGTGTTCTGTAGGGATGCCATCAGCATGCAAGGGTGGTAGGTTTAAGTTTGGTTAGTAATCTTTTGACATAGATGGTGGGGATGGGTTGGAACTGGAAGGTTGTTTTGGGTCTGACTACAGGTTTGGGGAAATAGGTGGTGGTAGTAGTCGGTTGGTTTTGAACTAGTTTGGAGATGGTTTCTATGAAGTATTTGTTGAATGAGTCATGTATATCTGTGATTTCAGCTATGGAGGGTGGAGATGGGGTGGAGTGTTTGCCAGGATGGAGTAGTTTATTTATTCCTGCCCAGAACTTTCTGGGGTTGTTTTGATGCCTGTTTTGTAATTGTATGAAATAATTCATTTTTATCCAAGATAATAGTTTTTTGTTTCATTTCTAAGTTTTTGAAATTGCTCCATGGTTGCTAGTATTTTAATGTATCTCCATAGATGCCAGGCTCTGTGCCTTTGTGCTATTTTATTTTTAGTCTCTTTGGTGATCCAGGGGGCTGTTTTAATTTTGAATTTTGTGGTATGGGTTGGGGCATGATCATTTAAGTTTCCTAGTAAAGTGTTGTTGAATTGGGTTACTGCTTCTTCTAGGGGTAGTACTTTTAGTATGTTCCAGTTGTGGTGTTTTAGTTTGAGTTTGAAGTTTGGGTTGAAGTTATTTTCATTCTGGGTGATTTGTAGTAGGGGGTAGAGTTGGTTTGGGTGTTGTATTTTAGTAAGAAGGTGGGTTGGTGGTCACTAAGGGTGTCTGGAAGGACTCCTGCATGGTATGGAGTATTAGTCTTACTTATCAAGATCCAGTTTAGGAGACTTTCTTTGGTTTTAGTGTTTCCTAGCCTAGTGCTAGATTGAATGACTTGAGAGAAGTTATAGAGATTAACATGGCTTAGTAATTGAGCATGTGTTCCAGTCAATATTGAAGTCACCTAGGATGATGGTTTCTTGGGGTAGATTATGATTTACTCAGTGTAGGAAGGCTTCTAGGGATGGAATATTGTTACCTGGTGGTATATAGCAAGTTAAAATATTGATTGATTTTTTTTTGTCACCAAGTTTGAGTTTGGCTAGGAGAAGTTCAAAATTATTGATGGGGAATTTGAGGATTAATAGTGACAATTTGTAGGTTGTTTTTGTAAATTAATGCTACCCCTCCCCCTTTTTTGGAGAGTCTATCATGGTGTAGTACATTGTATTCTGTTGAGAGGAACTCATTTTTGGGTGTAGTGGGTTTTAACCAGGTTTCGGTTAGTAGTAATATCTCGGGAGTAGGTGGATAGTAGAGCATAGAGTAGGTGTACTTTGTTATTGATGCTATGGATATTTAAGCTTAGTAGTAAAAGGCTATTTTTGGTCCAGACATGGGGATTTGGTTGGGTGTGAGAGTTGGCATAGATGTGGAGTTAATACTAGGGCTTGGTCATGGGTTGGGGTGTATGTCACTAGCTAGGATTAGTTGATGGTTTATATTATGATGTAAGAGCTTGACAGGTTTAGTTAGTCTGACTATGTACTAATTTGTGGTAAGAGATTTGAGAGAGGTTGGGAGGAGTTTTCCTGAGATGGGTGGAAGAATGATATGGTGATATATACTTGGGGATATGTGCAAGGTGTAGTGCTGGGTATGAGGGGTATGAGTGGAAGTATGCTTTGTTGGAGCTGTAAAGGTAACATTGAGTATGGTGTGATAGGAGGTAAGTTAGTTTGCTGATAGCATGATGAGGATGGTAAGATTGAATGTAAGGATGGTGGTTGGCCTGTGATAATGGGGGGGTGTTGTTTTTGTGGGAGGGAGTATGTGGGTGGGGAGATGTAGGGGGATTGGATGATGATAAGGTATTAACTAGTGTGTGACTGGTGTAGGATAGGTAGGCAGAGAGCTTATGCATAAATCTAGAGGTAGTGGGGGTGGGTGGGAAATGGGGACAGTGTAGGCGAATGGAGTGGAGTAGCACCAAGAACAACAGGTAAGGAGGATTCCAAAAAAAAAAAACAGTAAGGAGGATTCCAAAAAAAAAAAACAATCAGTGAGCTAGGTAAAGGAAATACTCACTTGTATTGTTTTAGCTCACTAAATAAGTTTAAGGATATAAGCCAGTTATGGAGTTTTATGGATTTAAAAATAAGTTAAGGAAATAAGCCAATTATAGTGGTATATGGATATATGTGAGAGTGTAACATAAAATAGAAAAAGGGGGAGGACTAGGAGTTTGCTAGAACACTATAATGTAGTAGCTTAGCACTATCCAGGACTACGTTTCTTAGTTAAGACTTCGGAGGTCGTAGGAGACTGCTACCAGGTTGGGGACCAACTGCAGATAGCACCTGGTCTACTACTAGTTATGTAGTTGTTATAGCATTAGATAATAACCTGTGGTTATAAAAGTAGCTGGTATCAGGTGGTGCATTCAGTGGTATTCAGCTTGTAATATTCCGGGGTGGGAGATTAAATTGCCGATGCAGTGGCTTCTCTGTGGTTATAAAAGTAGCTGATATCAGGTGGCGCATTCGGTGGTATTCAGCTTGCAATTTTCAGAGGTGGGACATTCATTACTTCAAATACAGTTGATTTAGACTTTGATTTCAATGATTTAGTAATTTCTTTTTTTGGCAGCCACCAGAATTAAAATTAACAAGGCCTTATTATGTCTAGGCAATTGAGATCCTGTATACCAGCTCAAAAAAAAATTTTCTTAGTTACACCCATTTGCTGAAACAATATTTCTGACAGAATACTTTATAGAAGTTTTCAAAATCTGCCAACTCATTACACTACCAAAACATATGTTCTCAATTCATCCCCATCACACTTCCTTTTGCCAACAACCTTAGGAAAAATTATTTGAAGTCTGCTTGGGTTATAAAAATACCTATGCAAACACTTTCAAGCAAAAATCATAAATCCTCTACTCTTTGTTGTATATTATCTTCACATTGTTTTCTTGTGAATTGCTTATACAGTCTCTCTTCTCCATCTTTTCTAGCCTCCAATGATTGATTCCTATAGTTATCATGCATTATTTTATATGCCCTACTAATTATCCATTTTTAACAGCAGCTTTTGCTCTTGATTCAACTAAAAACTCAACCTGAGCAGGTCATTCACACTGGATTCCCTTTGCCTTTCTCTTTGCCTATTCTCTGATTTCAATTCCTGATACTTAATGCCAGATATTTGAATTTAAATTTCATATTCTTCAGTAAATGCATGCTAGGACAACTTCTCTGTTTGTACTACAAGGTTAAGAAGCATACTTAATGTTCCCTTTCCCACCCCCTCATACAACCTAAAATATTGCAAGCATTGCATATATTGAGATCATCAACATATGTTTAAAAAGCAAGCTACTCTAACTTTTTACTTAACACAGTGGATTGATGCAGAGGTTTCACGTATTAAAGGTGTAGTGCTCAAACTTCTCCCCCTATTTTAAGGCCCAATACTCATTCTATTTAAATGTTGCTCAGACACGCATATAAATATTTAACTCTGGTGGTTTATGGCTCCCCAGGTAAATGTTACAGGCTCTGCTCATTAGTTTAAGTGTGTATGGATGTATGACAGCCACCCTAAAACACACACACATACACAAGCACACACAAAAACCCCAGACCCTTCCCCACCCAGTCACACTCACACTCATCCATTCATTTCACAGACATGGACAGACAGGCACACACACACACACACACACACACACACACACACACACACACACACACACACACACATACACACACACACACATCTGCTTAACTTACCCCTACTAACTCTCCCATTACTGCCTCCCAGGCAGGCACACACTCACACATCCCCTCAGATGTGCAGACCCTGACACTCATATACACACACCTGCTAACTCTATCTTACCACGAAACTCACCTGCGATTTCCTCTACCATAATGGATGAGTACGGATACTAACATGGCAGCTAGGTGTGTCCATTTTAATTTATGCAGCTGAGCAGTACCATAAATCCAATGTCAGTTGTGCAATAGGTAACACACTTGCCTTTGGTGCAGAAGGCTGCGGGTTGTATTCCCACCAGAGGTATAGAGATCACTGACTCTGTAGTAGAGCATAAGGGGGTGCTGTACTCTTGAGTGTTCTGTCCTTCAGATGAGATGTTAAACTGAGGCCCCATCTGTCTAATTTTGAGGTAGCTCAGGTGGATGTAAAAGATCTTATGGCACTTTTGAAAATAGTAGGGGTCCTTTATTCATATACAAAAATAACTCTTATTTACAACATATTTGCATAAATACAAATAGATATATAACTATATTTACACTTATTCATAATTTCCTTTACAGCAATAATACATTTTCTGCTCTGTTGGTCCCCCACTGCTTTTTCTATAACCACTACCTGATTTAACTTAATGTTGCAAAAATGCATTCACTGTTAAACATAATTTCATTTATTCTTTCATTGCATATAATCCATATGACATAACATAACTTTTATCTATTCTTTTACCATATTCTTTACTTCTATTCTTATAATATACATATTAAATAATATCCATATTTATTTTATCCACTTCTTTTATGTTTTGAAAAATCTTCATTGCATAGTTTTGCCCATAACGTTTTTACTCTATTACTTTTCAAAAACACATCTTCCATAGTTTATTTTTCTTGACAATGTAAATATATTCTATCACTTTTCTTTTAATATGGTATATTTCCTTTTACTGGTAAATTATCTATTACCAGTCTCCACAAAAATCTTGACATTCTACTTTTATATTACATTTGCTTATTTTTATAGCTTTCATTTTTCTTCTGTTAGATTTTCCCATAGTTTTACAGAGTAATGTTTTATCATTACATTCTTATACCATACTTTTCTAGCTTTTTCTATATCATTAATTTTTATTTTCCACAAATATATTTTTTCTAGGTAACATTTTATTTCTTTGTTTATACACACTCTTTTTCTCTTTTGCTCTTTTTTACCATATCCCTTAATTTATCATGCTTATATTTGTACATTTTTACTACTAATCTCTCAGCTTTTTCATTTATCCACTTTAATACTTTGTATAAATGTAAAGAACCAAGCTGAAGTACCCAGGGAAGGAACAGCCAGCACTAGAAAAGTCTGATGTTTTAATAAAGTTAAAAACACACAGTACACACATTAACGCATACAATGTAGCATTTTTGTCAGTATTCCAAAGACTTCATCAGATGCAGGACTGAAAACCAACACTCCAATTTATATACAAGCTCATTTCCTGTTAAATTACTAAACATTGATTTAAAAAGACAGTGAATAAACTTTAACAAGACATGTAACTTTACATCTTAAAAAACAATTCGTCTTTCGTTTTTTTTTTCCCTGTTAGGGGTCGCCACAGCGGAACTCCGGTCCGCTAATGATTGGCAGTAGAGTTTTACGTGCTGGCTTGCCGGGCCTAATGCACAACCTTCAATGAAGGAACACCCATTCACTCATGTCGCTACACAGAAGAAGCTCTAACTGAGAATCGAATGGGAAACATCTAACTGTGAGGCGACAACGCTACTGCAGCACCACTTAAAACCACTAAATAAATAGTTAAAACCTTAAATATGTTAAAATAAATACATTTCTCATCTAAGTTAATACCGAAATTCAGAACTTTGGACATTGAGAATTCATATTTAAGACAATCTGTGGGATTCAGAAAACTTCCGTACAGGAATAGCTTATTCCTGCATGGAAGGGACCGTTCCCATACAACACAGCAGCGTGCCATGCATATTCATGAAGGCGCTCTGCAGTGCTGTTAAATGGACACAGTTCTGTGGATGAGTGCAGGGGGTGTGTCTGAGAGCAGTGCTCTCACAAATACCAGAATTGCCGTTCGGCAATTTAAAATGAGCAAGAATGCTCGTAATACTCCCAAGCCGTCAGGGTAAGAAATCTGGTCATAGCCATAAGGGACAATCGTCTCTACCAAGGCAAAAGTTGAAAGAATAACAGATGTAGCATAAGCACATAGCACACACCTCCCAACCCATTAAAGTAAGGAATGTGGACAAAGCCATATGGGACAATTGTCCTACAAAGCAGAAAGTTGATAGAATAACAGGTTCAGCATTAGCAGGGATATTCTGAAAAGTACAAATACTAAAACACAACAAATACATTTTTTTCTTCATACAGCAAAGTTTAACTGCAGCTGCGTAGGTGTACCTGTTGCTTAGCTACGCTTAGTCTACCTTAAACAGCAGAAGAAGTTAAATAGCAAGAGACATCCAACATAAGCAGTACTGCAATAGTGTAGTGGTTAGAGTGTACACTTTGCAAACAGCCATTCCCGGTTTGATCCCCACTGTAATCAATTTGCATTTTACATGTGAAAGCATTACATAAACATTTTTTTTATAATTAGCTAATAAATAACATATATTTGTTAACCAGAGTACTGTAGTAGGTCCATATGTGAGGTGTCAGTTTAATAAAGTTGTGAAACTTCCATATAAACACAAGCGTACCATACAGTATAGTCACACATGAACAAATGTATTGAAAGCACATTGGGGGATGTCAGGGACAGTAAACAAATTTATAATATGTAATGAATGATGAATCAATCCCATATAGCAGATAGTATATAAAATAAAACATAAACAATGCTAAGCAGTGCACAGCTCTGCTTACCAGGTGTAAGCATTGTGTGTGTATGTGTATATATATATATATATATATATATATATATATATATATATATATATATATATATAAAACTGCTTAGCAATGAGTAGTCCAGCTAAGTGGATTTGCCCATTGGTAAGCAGTGCTGAACCTGCCCCTTTAAGCATTGCCAACCTTAGCTAAGCAGGTTTGCCCATAGCTTAGCTTAGCTCAGCATATTCAAAACCATCCAATCACAGCAAAGGGCAGGAAATCAGACTGGAATACAGCTCATAACTGGTTGCAGCTTCCCACTGTAGGCAGTATGGCAGGTGTTGGTGAGGGCATGTGCTTCTGGGCATACAGGAGTCCAAGGTCATGGTAGGACTCCTGGTAAAAAAAAAAACATGATGAGAGACTGCTGCAGGGCCAGTACCAGGGCTCCTAATATAAAGCATAAGCCTGGGACCATCTTTCCCATGATCTCACCAGTGCCATGGTATCCCTCGGACTGGTGAGCAGCTTCAGCACCACTATGCCGACTTGAAGTGAAGGAAGAGGGAGCTCTTGGATGAGTGGGTCCAAGAAGCAAGGCAGAGGGTTGATGTCCCAGCAGTGTGTATGTATTCATATCAATAACTGTTTATCAAAGTCCAGCCTGTGTATTTAATTGATCAGTATGCCTAAATATTTCTCTATTCCCTTTACAGCTGCAGCTGAGCGGGCTGTGAATTAGGAAAACCATGTCAGTAGGTTGCAAAGGCTGTGTTATGACGCTGGTGAGTAACAATCCTGCTTGTAGTAGTCATACCAAATAAATATAAAGTAGTAGAAAGTCACCTGGCAGTATGCAAACTGTGTATGGGTTGTACTGAATAAACCAGACAATATGACAATAATAGTCCCATATAGGTGACATTTAAATAAAACCATAACTGCCTGGCAATAAAGTTCTAAATCCTGGACTGGTTGTGTTTACTCTGGTATCGTATGGCATTTAGTGTTGCATTCTCTGAATAGTAATGTTGTGTTAACCACTGTTACACACATTGTGCTACATAAAAAATATGTCTAGGAATGTCTGTATAACACTGTTGTAAGTACAAGGTCAGATTATACAACTAAGAGAGACTTAGACAGAAAACTTGTAAGGAACAGACAGCAGTTTCTAATGAAACACAAATTGTATTTTTATCACACACAGCCATGGTTCAAATCCTGGGAGTGGTAGTAAGCTATATGCGTAATCATACCTCTCAACTGTACAGATTTTCTCAGAATGTCCAGATAATTGGCTCATATTTTTGGACTGTTCCTCTTTCTCCCTGGGAAATCACTGGGATGATCTCAGAATTGTAGTCACTAAATAATGACATACATTTGAGTTTCAGACATCTAATCCTTCAGAAAATGTATATTAAAACAAATCCTGTTACTCTAGCAACTGTTTAAAAATTTATAAGAGCAATATTCAAAATATGTCCCTATCTGTACTCCCATGTTGTCAAGCTTTGTCCAGAGTTTGTGCATTAAGAGGTTGAGAAGTATGTACATAATTTTAACTAGGAATCTGGGAATATGTGTAGAAAAAGTCAGGTAGTGTTAACAAACATTACCTCCACAGGTCTACCAGGTAAGATAAGTAGAATTTAGGTATAAGACAATTGAAGTATACACTTGTGTACAAACATACCACTGCCCAAACCAAGGCCATAGGGTATTGTATTAATACCTGTAGAGTAATGCTTAGAGCAATGATCATTAAAGTTGTGAGTACTGCAAGGATATACAAGTTTTTAATTAGCATCCCTCTCTCTCTCTCCCCCCACCATATCTGCAACAATAATCTAAACACACAAATCAATAAGTATGTTTACACCAAATCTACTGTTGGGACATATGTCCTATTGTTCAACAAATATTGAAATGTGTTTCTATTAATGTTTCACATTGAAATACTATCATTGGTGGCCTGCTGCTCTCAATGTAACCTGCATGCTGTTGTAATGGCCACTGTGGTTCCATATATGCATGTGTTCTGCTTGCTATGCACCTGTTCCAAATCTGTTGTTTTGGGTTAATGGGAATATCTATGCATACTGTTATAACTAATCTTGGATTGTTTTGACTATTACTAACCCACATATGTTCTAAAACCATAACACCATAGCAAGTATGGGAATGCCAGTCCCAGCAGACCCACCTCTCCCACCCCATCCAGCCATGGCACTTGGCCCCAACACATCTGGGACCCACCCCAGGACCTCCTCTTCTGCTGGTCCTGCACCACCTTCTGGTGGAATCACCTCAGGGGATGGGGCTCGTCCCCCACGGGAGTGGGCACGGACATGATCCTGTCATCCGAAGCCAGGTCCGGGGTTTGATGCATAGCGAGCTCTGAAAGGAGTTTGGAGATCTGCTATGCCAGCTTGAGGGCCGCTTGGTGCAATTAGAGGGTCAGCCTGCCCCTCCTGCTCAGCCCCATCACAGCCACCTTCGGGGCCATGAAGGTGCAGTGGTGAATGCCCATGGGTGGAGACCTCAGTCCCACTGTTTCCATTTGGGGGCTTATGAGCTTCCAATTTCCAAACACCACTCCTCGTCCAAGGTGTTCATCCCCACATGTGTCATATACTGTCCCTGTATGCTGTCGTGGCAGTCTTGTCTGTTTTCCTAACCAGCCTACCTCCCCAAATATACATGCTATCCTTCCCCAACATCCCATTCTCACTGTGATGGCCATGCCCTGGCCCAGCAATCAAGGAGCCTCAATCCTCACCACTAACACCAGGGAGGGCATCCCATATAAGAGGAAAGGATAACAAATACACACAGTAAAGTACAATTTCCCTTAAGTGCACACAGAGATCACAGTCAGTATGGGGCTGGTTGCTCCCTTGCTTTCCAGGTCCCCAATAAGACTCCCTACTGGCACAGCTATAGAGTCCATATCTCAGCCTAGCTGGCAAGCTAACCTCCAGTACCCTCTCTGTCCCACCAGTGCTTTGTGTCCTTACCCAGGTAGCTGAAACCCTACACACACTTTGAGATAGGTATTTATACAACTTCACAGACACTCCTGGGAAAGGCTGACACAGATTCTCCAGCTGTGCCCCTTTACCCAGACAATACGGTAGTAATTACTGCCAACTCCAGCTAATACTTATCAGCTACCCAAAGACTCTTAAAAGGGTATCCAATTATTCCTGTGCAATATTATTATCCAGTTGGTAAGTGTGACTAATCGGTCTAAGGCTTAATAGAGTGGCCTTGTACAATAAACTCTATAAATATGCAATGTACTCTAGAACTTAACTCTACACAAACCAGCCACAGGTAAAAGTTTTTTTAAATATTTAATAATAAATAATTAAAAACACAATACAATACTACTACACCACAGTGCTATCCAAGTGATCAGAGATTACATAGAAACTTAAAACAATACAGTAGGGAAAGTTCTGATATAACAAAAAAACAATTAAGTCTAATCTTTATAGTCCTAGCTATTTCTACAAGAAAGCATACTTCTAAAGTAACTTACTTTCATAGAGCAAGCCAGTGCTGAGGTTGGATATCAAGACAGAATGCTTACAGTCTATCTCTCTCAGCAATAGTTTTTAAACTCACTAAAAAACATCTCTGCTGGGCCCTCCCAGATTACATCATTTTGACACTTAGGCTTTTCCAGTATACACATTACATCACTTTGACACTTAGTCTGGAGTTCCCAGGCCATCAGGCTACATTATTTAATAATCTAATACCTACTCAGGAAACTACAACAAAAAAAGACATTTCACATGTACACTCTAGCAATTATTCCTTAAGTTAAAACAATAGAAAGAATGTGCTCAGTTAGCCTCTTCGGCACCACTATCTAGATCAAAAGGGTATACAAGACATAATTTTAACTTCAAAAGAACAGATGTAAAATGCTTGGCTTAGTTTTCCTTACAGCAGATGGCAATGTTGCTACAATCTTGTAGTTCACATTTTACAGTGTATTCTTTCATTTAAGAAACAAGGCTGTATTTTACATTTATATTTACAAATGATAGAATTATGTATCAAATTCTATTTGACTAAGCTGGCAGCCTTCACTCATCTACCCCCAATCTTCACACTTACCTTAAAAAAAGGGGAAACTGTTCCCAAATAAAAATTTGCCCTATACATAGCTGTCCATTTCACACCCATGTCCACTGGACACATGTGATCTGGTCTTATTGGCTTCACAATACATTATTTTTGTCCTCACCCCTCTCAGGAGTTTTAGTGTACAATTCTACCTCCAAATTCAGTATATATGCACAGCTGTTGCTATAGAAGAAATGGACAGCTATGGACCTTACCTCCACCTGTCCTGCACATCCCTAGCTACTTTCCCTATTGTCTTTCCCTCTTTGTGCCCCCTTTTTCACCACTTTACTATCACCCCTTTTTTATTTTCTTTTAAAGAAATTAGTGCAGGAGTACACAGGAGTAAACACTTTTAAGCCATAGTAAGTGGGATTAAGCCTGTCTGCATAGCACTAAGCAGTGCATACACAGATTAACCACTTTTAAGGCTAACTGTCTGTAAGCATATTTAACTGGAAGTTAGCATTGCTTATCGCCATGCAAACCCGCTTACAAGTGCTTAAAAGTGCCTTAATCACTCTGTATCCAACAGCCCTTGTTCTGCCCAGCAACAAACTAATCAGTGCTGCTCAGTTTTCAACCCATACCCTGCACACCATAGTCAGAGCAACGTACCACTACTCCATCAGAGCTGAATGACTGCATTTTTTTAAAATATATCATTCAATACAGGTATAGAATACTATGGAATAAACACTGTGGAACCAGCATGTTTATAATATATAAATATACAAATATAGATGTGTATGGTGATAGATGCATATGAAAAGTGTATACATTAGATACATGTAGCTGTACATACGAAATTACACATATAGAATATGTACATATATATCATAAAATAATATAACGTGTAGATATCAAACAAGAAATATACTGATATATCAATAGACATATATAAAAAATATATATAAATATATATATATATATATATATATATATAATATAATATATAATCTACAAGGATAAATATATATTAACATAATATATGTATTTATGCCTATACCTGATTATAAATTGAACATGGTTTTTCTTGTTTGTATAATTATTTTAATTGTACTTTATTCGTATGGCAATGTAAGGTTCTGTTTTGTGATTTTAGCAGTTTGGTATTGAGTATTTGTAGTTGTTTCAAGGTGCGTTTTTTGTATTTGGCTTTGTTTAGCGCAATTTGCATAATTAATTAATTAAGTTCATTGACTTGAGGTATATATAGTATAATTGTAGTTAGGCATTGATTTGTTTTTGTGTCTGAAGAAGGAGGGACATAGAGCTCTCCGAAAGCGTGTACTAACAACAATAAAACGATATCATAAAGTTATTTATACTTTCGTTTGAGTGGACTGTTTTCAAAGCTCGCTTTTTGTTAACTTCTTCGTTGGTTTGTGTACTTTTTATATATATATATATATATATATATATATATATATATATATATATATATATATATATATATATATATATATATATATATATATATTTGTTATATATATTATATATATCTTTTTAAATATATATTTTGGTCTTGGAGTGGAACTCTGGTTAGATCTTTTAGATTTTGCCAAATGCCAAGGTGCCAGTTCGCAATTCAATTGTCATTTCACAACGCCCCAGGCACATGTTCACAACACCACTTCACAAATTCACACAACGGGGACACACACAACACACACACACATACACACACACACACACATCTCACCACACCATATTACTGTCTGCAGAGATATGGACACAGGCATACCAACACCTATCATTGGATGGCATAAAATTGGGGCTAAATGTACATCTTGCAGGTATAAATGTAGATGTACATCTTGCAGGATTGCAGGGTGCCACAATCACTGGTCACACATACATGTTCAGAAGGATGTCAATTATATGTGGATCATATAACCATCATGTGCACATATACATATACACATGACACATACACAAACACTAATGTTCACAAATATATACGGCATACCAGAAAACAAACTGTTCAACAGCAATGGAGCAATGGATCCAGTCTTATTCAACAGGTCTTAAATGTCCACAAACAATGCCAACAACCTGCAAAGATGGGGAAGGATGGAGGGAAATGTGGTGGGGGATGGGGGATGGAAAATGCTGACATGACTGTACATGAGCTGACACTGCCTGCTTGTGTAAGGAACATCTATTGAGACTGCACTGTATGTCAAACATCTATGATGTCAAAACCAGTGACACAACCAAATTACATCCCTCCACTGATGTGTAAGGACATACACACCCCACTCTGGACCAGTGCTTAATACACTATAAGGGCTCACATATCTGCCACATGCTGTGTCACACATACATCACACACTGAAAGGACACATAGCTGCTACACTAGCCAAAGCTCCTAAGCAGCAGCCTCAGTACCAAAAAATATCAAAACAAAAAGCAATCTTAACAATCTGGAATAGTGGGGAATAATTGCAATATATATGCATAGCACTAGTATTTGCAGGCACAGGAACATGTAAGGGTGTGAGTGTATAGTGTGAAAAGAACTGTTGTGAACCAGTGTGTCACACCAAACTGTACTCATACAGTGATGCCACCCAATACAATGACTGTTACATGGTGCATGTTGGTATGCTTGCTGTGTGTTACTTACAAGTCACAAACTTACCCTACAAAAATTATATGGCATGATAACAAGAAAGAGGATCCACATGCAAAGGAGATAGAAAAAAGAATAGATATCCACATGCAACTACCCCACAACATATTCACAATACACTGCTACACTGCTCAACAATATCAGCAAATCACTGCAACAACCAGGAAATCACTCTCAGTCTCCTAGTCCCTGCTGTCACTGGGTGTCTCACCCACTCCACCGCCTGGCACCCCTCCTCACCTCCACATACAATACCTCTCCAGGCAGCATGTCATATCCATAGATGGCAGCATGGCATGTAGTGCACTGCATCTAGACTCACTTGTGGACTCTCCATCAACACTTGTGGATCAACATTTGCAACCTGGTAATCAATGCAAACATCAAATCATCACCATACACCACAATCAATCATCATCTATGTTCTCTCAACCTCACTACCCCCACCACCTTTACCTTTTTCTCCTTTAATATTAATGTTATCCTTTGGTTACTACAGCTCTGCATACCCCAGCAGTGAAGCAACCATGCATATTATCATTCATACTTGCACACATTCTTCTCATCTCCTTATTTTTTTTATTTTATTAATTTTATTTTTTTTTTTTTTTTTATGGCTATTTACATAGCATTTTGTGAGTCATGGAGTTTTTCAGTGGGAGAAAAGGGAGAAAATGAACAAAAAAAACAAAAAAACAAAAAAATAATTTAAAATTAAATAAAAAAAAATATAAAAATAAGATAAAAAATAAAATTATGCTACTAATGCTAAATGCTAAAATTTAAACTAAATAATAATAAGCAAGTATATAAAAAACAAAAGGGGTAAAAGAAAAAGAGTCCTAGTAAATTAATTATGTATAACTAGAAGGAAAGAAAAAGAACTAAGATTTTTGGAAAAGATGGGGGGAGGGGAGGGTAGGTAGCTGGAGGGAAAATAAGTTTTCAGTCAGGGTTTAGCACAAGGACAGAGCCACTGAGTTTTCAGATGTTCTTTAATGTGTTTTTTGAATTGAGAGGTGGATGCAAGGGTAGATAGTTCAGGAGGGAGCTGATTCCAGTTTTTCCTATAGTGTTTGAGAAAAGTGAATCACCAGCTTTGTTGTTAGATTTAATTGAGGCAACAAGGAGTTTATTTGCTGAACGTAGTGTAGCCAGATTTTTATATGGAGAAATCAGATTAGTGAGGATGGGGGTGTCATTGGGGTGGTATAGGATCTTTTGGGAGATCAGTAACTGTTGATAGAGTAAATGGTTTTGTATTTCTAGCCATCCTAGTTGTTTAAGGTTAAGGCAGTGGTGAGTTTTAAAGGGAGAGGATGTGACGAATCTAGCTATGCTATTGTAGCAGGTAGAAAGTTTGGAGATGTTATTTTTAGATAGGTTAGTAAATATAGCAGAGGCATAGAAAAGGGTGGAAATCAGGTGGGTTTGGGCAATAGTTTTTCTGGCTGAGGGGGTAAGGAAGGGTTTAATTCTATAGAGAGTACCAAGTTTTTTGTTGACCGATTTTATGTTGGAGTTAATATGGTTGTCATAGTTAAGATGATTATCAATTGTGACACCTAGTAGGTGGGTGGTAGTTTCTGGTGCAATGTTAGTAGCATTGTTAGAGGTTATAGTGAAGATTGGAGTGGGTGACTTATGAGTTGGGGTAAAAAGCAGTAGTTTTGTTTTTTTAGGATTGAGGAGAAGGTGGTGTTGCATGAACCAGTTTTCAACATTTTGGAAAGCAGTTTGGGTGAGGGACTGGAGGGAGGATATGATTTTAGCAGTGTAGATTAAGGTAGAGTCATCTGCATATTGAATGCAGGAGGCTTGGGGTATGTTCATGTGGAGGTCATTAATAAATATGGAAAAAAGTAGGGGACCTAAGGTAGAGCCTTGAGGGACTCCAGTATTTACAGGAAGTAATGAAGACAGATTGTTTTCCCAGAGTACAGCTCGCTGTCTGTTTTGAAGATAACATTTGAACCATTGTAATGCTTGCGGATCAAGAGAATGGTACTTTAGTTTATCTAGAAGAAGAGTATGATTAACCATATCAAAGGCTTTTGACAGGTCTATGAACAGTGCAGAGGAAAAGGAGTTATTGTTACGATTTTTGTTTATAGAGTCAGTAAAGGAGAGAAGAGCAGTAGTAGTGCTATGGAATGGTCTAAAGCCATGTTGGCAGTTGGCTAGTAGATTATTCTGTAGAAGATGGTTGAGTAGTTGTTTGTGGATACATTTTTCCATTATCTTAGCTAATGGGGAGAGTAAGGCAATTGGTCGGTAGTTAGTGAACTCAACTGAGGTTCCACCTTTATATAGAGGGATGATGTGGGATACTTTCCATATGGTAGGAATTTTGCCTTCAGAGATGGTTCTGTTAATGAGGATGGATATGGGGTAGGCTATGGATTTAGCGGCAATTTGAAGGTATTCAGATGGGAGACGGTCAGCAGATGGGGTGCAAGGTTTTAGTTTATTAAGTAGCTTTTGTATAAGAGATGTAGGAACTGGGTGTATATGAAAGGTGGGGGATAGAGTCTTGGAGGAATTAGATGGAATTAGATGGAGAAGCAGTTAAAGGTGGTAATGAGTTGGCTAGGGATTGGATGGTATCTGTAAAGTAGTTATTGAAGGCATCAGGGATTTGGTTGGAATTATTTTGGTTGAAACCTAATGGGGTGGGAGTAGTAGTTTTTCCTGGCTGAAGAAGTTTGTTAATACCTGATCAAAATTTCTGTGGAGTTTGTTGTGAAGTTTGTTGGAGGTTTAGGTAGAACTCTTTTTTATCCCTAAGAGTATCTCTTTTGGTGTTGTTTCTCAATTGTTTAAAAAGGAGGTGGTCAGATGGGCATTTGCTAGCTCTCCATTTAGCCCATATTTTATTTCTAAGGAGCATTTTTTGCCTAGTTTGTTTAGTTAGCCATGGGGCAGATTTGGATCTTATTCTAGTAGAGTGGTAAGGTGTGTGGTGATCTAGTATTTAAAGAAAGGTAGTGTTAAAATATTTTACAGCCTCATTAAGTTCCAGATAGGTTAGTGGTGACCAAACACATGCTTTTAGTTCATTTTGAAAAATATCAGGATTAAAGTTTTGACATTATGTGTAGTTGGGAAGTGGACCTTTTGTCTAATAATGTAAGTGAGCATATGGTCACTGATATTATCGGGAAGGGTTCCTGGAGTATAGTTGTTAGGGTGGCTATTTGTAAGTATCCAGTCAAGGGTGGATTCTTTCCCGTTTGGTTTATGAATTCTAGTTGGAGTGTTTATTAACTGAGAGAAGCCATATAGATTTAAGTGGTTAGTTGGGGTCAGGGAACTACAGGTGAGCCAGTCTATGTTGAAATCTTCAAGTACAATGGTTTCTTGTGGTAGTTGGGTAGATAGGTAGTTAAGTAGGTTTTCAAGAGTATTAGTATTGTTTCCAGGAGGAAGATACATACAGATAAGGTAGATAGATTTTGAGTTGTTTATTTGGAGTTTGGTTGATAGCAATTCGGATTTGGTGTCTAATGATGGAATCTTGTTAAAGAGGGAAAGTTGGAGATTAGCTTTATAGATAATAGCTATACCTCCACCTTTTTTGGTTTTGCGGTCATGTCTAAGGATATTATAACCTGGTGGGGTAATTTCCTGGTCTAGTGTAGTAGGTTTTAGCCATGTTTCTGTGAGACATAAAATGTCAAATGAGTGCAGATCTAGGAGTGCATGCAAGTGGGAAATTTTATTGTTGATACTTCTGATATTGAGGTGAGCTATCAGGAGGGAGTTAGGTGCTTTAGCTAATGTGGAATACATTGGTAAAGCTATATTCTGTAGGTTGTTGGTATTGTTATAGTTATAGCTATAATCCAGTTAAAATGCCACTGCCAGGTCTCAGAAATACCTCCAGGCATCCACAGGTATGTCACCTAGAACAACAGCCTTTCCATTGTTAAACCCCCTCATAACTATCCTTACATTCTCGTTGATAATCTATTGCACCTCCTGATTACCCATACCTTCCTCAGCCAACCTTCCCTCCCTCTCCCATTTTTCTCATGGAACAGGCCATCAAAGTAATGTTTCCATATGTTCTAAACACTCCTAGCTTGTATGTTTCACCCATATTCCTTCACCTTTTTGTGCTGAACATCCTTCCTAGCTATGTTCCTCTGTCTAGCCAATAGCTACAGGCCCTATACACCATCCGTGCTGTCCAGCATTACATACACCCACACACTCCACATCTGTATGTTAGACTCCACATCAATAGCCATGTCCAACATTATCTTTGCCATGCACCCCATCTCTTTATACTCATGTCTACTCTCTACATCTGTCTGTCAATCCCACTGGTCCTTTGCCAACACCTTTCTCTGCATACTCCGCTGTACTTCTACATTCCACCACCACGTGTGTAGGAGCAGTCACCATCTGGGGAGCATGTCAACCAGTGTCTGATTGAGTATAGTAGGTCACAGGTGCGTTAATGTAATGTTGAGTATGAGTACAAATAGGAGCATCCACTGAGGGCAATCGGAAGGCCATCTCCACATGTCTGTGGTCTCACAGGCAACTATCCAACCCACCCTGTAATGGAGGTCAGCCACATCACATACACACACACCATAGCTACAGATGACCAGCTTCAGACATGTTTAGGACAAACATCACCCCCCGGCTCAACATCAGTGTAGAAGAATATGCACACCACATGCACCCCTACCCTCACCATTAATCAGGTGCAAACTGCCTACTTACACATAATGCTATGCATATCCATACAATTCTGCTAGGTACTGGAGTATTATTTTATGTAATGTTGTGACTACTGATACTCATTACTAGTGAGCTGTCTCTGTAAATAATTATGGCCAATGTCTGATGTCCTGTGATCTGTTTTTCCCTGTTTATGTCTTTCAGGTGTGATGCAGAGGCTTCCAGCCTATGATGTCCAAGAGACAGCAGCCATAACTGAGGCCATCCTGGAACACTACCACATCTTTTTCAGTTGGGGTTGCCAACATCAGCAGGAGAGGACAGCTCTCAGGAAAGACCTCAGACAGAGAGCGAACACCTTGGGGAACCATGGCCGCACGTAAGAACAGGTCAGACACAGAGCAACTGACCTGATACAGAGTGCACGGCAATGGGCTGCTGCTGTGGCAAGGGGCTGTTCTGCTACTGGTGGGGGGTCAGCCAGAGAGGCCCCACTTACAGCAATGGAGGAACTCCTTGCCAACATGTATATATGTATGGAGATGCATATATGTGGACAAATCTATACTAATACATATATATATATATATATATATATATATATATATATATATATATATATATATATATATATATATATTTATATATAGAGAGATGTACATCCACATGTATATCCACATATATGCATAGATACATATATATAGAAAGGTGAATACATATATATATATATATATATATATATATATATATATATATATATATATGTATATGTATACATAAATATACAGAAATATACACATAGCTACAAACACATGCAATCTGAGGGTCATGTTGCTGCACACTAGACGTCTACATCTGAAAATGCACTCACTGGACGTATTCCTTAAAATAGAGAACTATGACATCTGTGTTGTGACAGACACCTGGTTAAAGGCAGCAGGAAGCACCACTGCACTACCAGCTTATTACCGATTCTACATCTCTTGGCTGCAGCACTGTGACTGAGGCTACAAAGCTAGTGGTGCTTCCATATTCATTAAGGATCTGCAAGCATAGCTAACATTGGGTAGGACAGTGGATTAGGCTGTAGCCTGCAATAGGTCCCCAAACATGTCCAAGCACTCACACTGCATGTCCCTAAACACCCTGGAGGATAATATTGTACAACCTAACACTCACATACTGGTTGACTTCGACTACCCCACCATTAACTGGGAAAGCTACTCATGTACCAATGCACATACCCATCACATCGACCTGGTCCTTCCTAACATGGGCGACTGTTGCTCGACACCAATAGACAACACCCCCTTGTTATGTCTGAACACAAATGAATCACTTTTGGAAATCCCATGGCCCTCCCATGCCCCCTGCACAGGTAACTACCATGAAAAGCCTTTCTAATGCTGAATATGGCCTCATAACAACAGAGGTGGCTAACCTCATGGCAGCCTTGCAAATGGAGACTAGGTGCATGACAGCTGAATCAAACAACAATGCACTATGAACATGTACACACTTGCATGGGTACTGCCATACCCACTACAACCAGGACCTTCACCTCCAATAAAATGAAGCTGATCTGGGAGTCCCCTGTCATACAGACACTGTACAACAGAAGGAGGGAACTGATATGGAATAACGTGAAGTCCCATGACTGGAAACTAACCCTTATCAGCCTCAATTGAAGGTTGAGATCCCTCATCAAATACTACAAAGTTAGCTGTGAGAACAGAATTGGTGCACATAGTGAAGACAACCACAAGATCTCATACAGTTATGTTAAGAATCCCCATGGCAATAGCAAGATTTGTTCTGAGCTACTAGACAATGGAACCTCCTAGACTGAGCCAACAAATACTGCCAATATACTGGCTGGCATCTTGAGTGAAAACATTATCCCTCACTCCCCCTCAAAGGACCAGTCACAATACCAGTACACTGTCAGGCACCCAGTATTACTGCAGCACAGGTTAAAACATCACTGTCCAAGGCCAAGAATACAGCTTCTATGGGACCTGAGAACATTCATGGCTGTGCTCTACATGAACTACAGAGTGACCTGGCACCTTACCTATGTGCTCTGAAGCACAGCCTCACATAAGACTTTGTCCCTACTGAATTGTACACTGCTACAGTCACCCCTGTACACAAACAAGCTGTAACTACAGACCCTGGGAAATAGCGTCACAACTGCCTGACAAGTCTGTTATGCAAAGCTATGGAATGCATGATCATGCACCTAATAAACAGGGATATGGGAATCTGTAGACTCAGGATCCCACACAGTATACCTTTGTGAAGGGTAGGTCATACCTGCTCATTCCACCAGGTCAACTTCTTGGTGTCAGTCACCTGAGCTGTGGATGAAGGCAAGGTGACACATACAGCCTACATTGATCTGGCCAAAGCCTTTGATAACATTCCCCACTCACTAACTAGGTGGGAATAAAGGCACAAACACAGAGGTAGATTGGACATACTGCTGTCATACACTGAGACAGTTGCAGATGTCACTGGGTTTGTTGTAACATCCTTTATGATGAATATGACATTGGTAATACCCATAGATGTGAGTATTTACTGAATGCTTTCTCCATAGTCCACAACTGATTTAGCATGGGCACCAACTGACTGGTGGACACACAAAACATAACAAGCAGACATGTGGCCAGTCTGTGGACAGTGTGTCAGTGTAGAGGTATGGCAGGGACATATCACTGTGAGTCTTGATGTCACACACTAAATGCATATCCACACAAACTCTGAAAATCTATCAATCCACTATGTGTATAACAGCACTGATGACATAGAATTTGCTCACAAGTCTGGGGATATGTCCCCCATGTTGGTTGGCTGTCTCCACATGTCCTGCCCAGTGACGTATTGCCACCCACTGTATGTGAATCAGTAGGCCACTGCCTTTGTAATGTCCCTCACACAGGCAAGGAAATGGGGCAATGCCCACATTAAGGAATGTCCCATATGTCAGAACTAGCAGCAGTGTCCAGGCCCACAGCACAATACAATGTGGGCACCTACATAATGGTATGGCTATAGCAATACCTGACATCTGTACAGAGGCCAGACAATAAGTAGATAGCCAACAGGTTATACATTAGGATGAATGTTTTGAAGATACATGTCTGAAACTGAAAGGTATGCCATTACCACATGACAGCAGTCCTCAATGACATTTCCAAAAAACAGTAGTCTATGGTTAATATCAACATATCAGATCAATATCCAATAGGAGATACATATAAACATACAGCTCAAACACCAATAACAAGCTAGTCAGTACTCAGAGTCCAGCTTTGCATGCAGGGGTGTATGGTTCCAGTACTACAATCTGCAATCTTCTCTTACATGTAAAATCCCTGTTATAAGTACTAACATAATGATACAATATGTCACCAGTGCACTGTAGCTGGTGTAACATGCAAGTATGACTCTATATAACCTGGGATACTACCCATGTATGAAACAAATCCAAACAGAAAAGATTGTGGTCCTACCCATGTATACCCAGGTGTCCCATACAGTATACTCACACCCCTTGCAACTGTAATGACAGCACATAGAAGCATGTTATGTACAGGAAATGAAATACACTTATTAAAGGTGTGATTACCCTGATAATTTATCAGACTGGAATGTTATCACTGGTTACCAGAGTTGAGCTATGTTTAGCAGGTGTAAGCATTGCTAAAATGTAAATGCTAAGCAGATTTGCGCACTGGTAACCGAAGCTGACACTATGCAAGCGCCTACTCATTTAACTGTACATTAGCAGTGCTTAGCTTCATGCAAACCTGTGCAAACCTGCCTAAAGCCACTTTAAAGCACCTTAATCGCCCTGTCTCCATCAACCCTTTTTCTGCCCAGCAATAAAATAAACAGGCCATGCAGTTCTTGAACCCAGGACCCTGTACACTATAGTCACAGCACTTAACTACTAAGCCATCTGAGCTGTGAAAATGTCTGTTGGTTTTTCAAATATATCATTCAGTACACATACTGAATAGTAGTGAACAACTGCTTTGACTACTACAATAGTTTAGTACTTGTAAGTTAAAATAGTGTTGAATCAGTCATGTTCTTATATGCAAATATACACATTTCAGATTAATATGGTGGGATACATCTGAGAAGGTATATACAAAACTCATGTTTACACATAAAAGGATATATATATATATATATATATATATATATATATATATATATATATATATATATATATATATATATATATATATATATATATATATATATATATATATATATATATATATATATATATATATATATATATATATATATATATATATATATATATATATATGCATATATATATATATATATATATATATATATATATATATATATATATATAGATATATATATATATATACATACATACATATTCATAGACAGATATATATATATATATATACATATATATCTCTCTCTCTATATATATATATATATATATATATATATATATATATATATATAGATATAAATATATACACACACACATATATATGTATATACATATATATATATATATATATATATATATATATATATATATATATATACATATATCTATCTATGTACATATATATATATATATATATATATATATATATATATATATAGCTATAGATATATACACACACACGCATATATATGTATACATAACATATGCCCATGACACGTAATGGAGTCATGCCTCAGCACCATAACTCTCAACCTCTTAGTGCAAGGGAACATAATGTATGCATTGCAGTTATAAATGTAGAATGTTGCTACAATGACAGGGGTTGTGTCGATATACATGTTGAGAAGGAAGGCTCTTCTGAAACTGACATATACGCCATCAGTTACTGACAGTCATCATAAAAGCATCATAGTAAAGTACCACACAAATCACAGTTATGATCCTGTGGAATACAGACAAAAATGAGCAATACGCATGGACAGTCTGAAACAATCTGGTCAGTCAGAAGGTATACACAGAACTCCTTAGTGCAAGAAATGTGGAACACGCCTGACAAAGGGAATGTTTAAAGCCATGGAAATGGGGATATATCACACATACTGGGCTAGATAAGCTCACACAGTTGATGCATTCACACCCTCTTGTCTGTCCTAACACAGATTTACTGGAGGAGCACAGGTCTCAAGCCACATACTTCCCACTAGTTAGTGACATACATCTTCACAGCAGCCCACTGCTTTGTCCAAAATACACAACACATATGGTGGCCAGGCAACAGTTCTTCTGACAAATATCTGGACATAACATCACATTAGAGTAAATACACTGAGCTGCTAGGCATGTCACCAAGCACTGTCTACACTACAGGCCGACTGCCACAACACTAACCCAATTTACCTCCGGGGGAATACACATGTAATTGCAAATATAGCAGGCACTACAGGCATGTAACAGCACAGAGTAACAGACACCAGCATGAAAGTCTATATCCACAACCAATCTCAACACACTCACAATCACATAATGGTAAGCCTAAGTAATAGTACATTATATGGACTGTGTGAACAACAGCCATCATCATGTTTGCCACTCACACACTAACCCTACATATACTGACCCAATTAACAGTGCAGTCTGATGCCTGACTGTGATATGGGACATGTCTCCGTCTGGCCCTACAAACATATAGACTGATAGGGTATGAGAAACTGGAGCAGCATGCAATGTTGTATAGAACAGGACCAAGAACAATGACATCTACCTCAGTCTGTACACAGGCCAAATAACATGATCACAATACAATGCTACATAATACAAACACTCTGTCAACAATCACCATAAGTACACAGACCTCTCTACTGCACAGAGTACAACAGAATGTCCAGGTTTTATCCTCAAATATTAGGCTTCCTATACATTACATGTCTGGCAGTCTGATATATCACTGGCTTGAGATCAGGAATTATATCAGTAAATAATGGAAAACTGTACATATCCACCACTTACTGCATGACATATTAACAAAGGGTGACAGACTTGGGGGACAGAGGCAGAAACACAAGGTCAATATTGACATATTGCAGTTATAAACTGAGAAAATTGCTGGTGTAACAGTGTTTGCTGTGACATATCTCTTCTGAGGGATATGAAGTCAGTAACACACATGGATGTTACCATTTACTGACTACAATCATCAGAGTATACTACTGCATTTATAAAGACAGAAAATGTGTAAATGACACACCAAATCTAAGACTCCTAACTCTGGCCAATCTGCAGATAGCCCTACAGGTGAGAGTTTTCTCAACCATGTAACACTGTCATACCAAACTTTAAATCATGCAGAAAAGACAAATCCACACAAGCCCTGTTAAACCAACATTATGTCAAATGTAGGACAGCAATACTTACATTCTGTCCCCATGTCTGGAACATCCCCCTCCAGTTTGTTGGCCTGGCTCCATGGTGTTTGTTGTAAGAGGTATTTCCAACTACCCTCTGTGATGCTGTTTGTCACACAACCACATGAAGTCCTGCTCACAGTGAAGGAGAAGGGCCACCACCTACTTGCAATGCTTACTTATAGGAGTGTTTTCTATGCAATTGGCTATAGGAATGATACCACAGTTGTTCCACATGCAATTAGCAGGTGGTTGACTCCAATTTATGCACAGGCCATCAGCTGATCATGAGCATTACCTACCAATGGCAAGCTCCTACCTATGCAAAACAGATGCATTTTTCCACATCTACCAGACAGGGGGAAAGAGAGCGAGAGAGAGACAGAGGGAAAGAAAGAAAGGATGAAAGAAAGAGCCAAGCATATTTGTGTATAGTCTGTGGGTGGAGAGAGATCTCTGGGTATTATAATGGTTGCTTATATATACATTTATGGCTGTGGACTGTCTACAGCAACCTCTATGGTGTTTGACAACTGTTGGCCTTGTAATGTGTCATTGGGACATATGGGTCCTCAATATGAAAATGCAGCAAAACTCACCCTAAAATGAATCCTGTTATTACACATTCACACCAACACCACACAGGATACTGCTGACACACACACATGTGCACACACACACACACACACACACACACACACACACACACACACACACACACACACACACACACACACACACTCACTTGCCAGTACTGTGTTTTAAACCCTACCTAGTTATGTATTGATACTACAGTGTTACGCTGTTATTGCTGGTGCCAAGGTGCTTATATATTGGAAAGTTGTCCAAAGGTATCTTTGAAGGTGAGTGACATCAGCTATAGTGCTAAAAGATGGGAGAGGGAAGTGTGAATGACCACAAAATCAGGTGTCAACAAAGACGCACACAGTCTCACAGTTGCCAGGACCAGGAATAGAACTCCTACCTAATTAGTTTGCTACAGTAGGGTATTATGCAGTTATCACAAGCACCACAGAGCTTATATGCTGAAGAGCTGTCCAAAGGTATCTTTGAAGGTGAGTGACATCAGCTGCAGTGCTAAAGGAGGGGAGAGGGAAGTGTAGGAAGTGTGAATGACCACAAAATCAGGTGTCAACAAAGACACACACATTATCATAGTTGCTAGGACCAGGATTTGAACTCCTACCTAACTAGTTTACTACACTATGGTATTATGCAGTTATCGCAAGCACCACAGAGCTTATATGCTATGGTATTATGGAGTTATCTCAAGCGCCACAGAGCTTATATGCTGAAGAGCTGTCCAAACATATCTTTGAAGGTGAGTGACATCAGCTGCAGTGCTAAAGGAGGGGACAGGGAAGTGTAGGAAGTGTGAATGACCACAAAATCAGGTGTCAACAAAGACATACACACACTAATACACTCATTATCACAGTTGCCAGGACCAGAATTAGAACTCCTACCTAACTAGTTTGCTATACTACAATATTATGCAGTTATCGCGAGCACCACTGAGCTTGACTTGGCCAAAGGGTTATTTCAAAGTGACTGACATCAGCAGGAGTGCTAACATGGGCAATGGAAGTTGCAGTGTGTGTGAATGGGCCAAAAATCATTCCTCTGGAAACACACACACACTCAGTCACACACAACTTTACATTTGACAGGACTAAGTATACAAATGTTACATGAATACTGATTTATACTGTCATCTTACACAGTCATCACAAGCACCACAGACACTACAGGGCTGAGGGCTACCAAAAGGAATGTGTACAGTGATTGACATCAGCACATCATGTGATATCAGCTAATTGGATGTGTAGTGGGTGGGAAAGGCCTCATAATGGAATTCTCTCTGTCACTGTCTGTCTTTCTCTTCCCCACATCTCTGTGTGTGTATGTTTGATATATTATAGTGTGTTGGCCTTGGATATGTGTGAGTATTCCTATCCAATGTGTGTGTGAAGCATGAAAGGTTACAATTTGGTGTGTGTGCACAGACATCTGCGAATGACAGATATGTATAGTCCACTGTGTTGTCCGACATAGGCTTCATTTCTCTAAGTGTAGGAGCATTCCCAGTATGACCTTCTGTATTGCATGCATGAATCCATTCCAGGTAGGCTTGTTCTCCAGTCCAGGATTTGGTGTTCTTCACATACAGCTAGCAACCTGTTTCTGCAGGATATCTGTAGATAGGTTGACAGTATGGAGTCACAATGGGCGACAGATAGGGGGATACTGTAACTATTGCTGTCTGTGCTGCTTGTGTTACATGGTTGGTGTTAGCAGAGATATTCAGACATATGTACTATTTTACACTGTGATGCATTGTCATCAACTAATGACAGATATAATTATTTGCTCACAGTTATTTACTGGGGAATACCAGATGAATGAAGCTGAGTCCAGTATTGTGGTCCACAGCCTACACATTTTTGCACACTCCTGCCATTCTTGGAGGGGTAGCTACAGACACTTGCTGATGGGTCTGTGTAAATGGTCCAGCACCTTGGTACTATGGTGTCTGAAGATCCCCTTCTTGTACATATATTGACTTAACAGAATGTCCATATCCTGCTGTGGCAATACCTCTCAGGTGTACAGATTCACCCAGGTTACCCAGAGGCAGTGCTCATACATCTGGTTAGTTTCCCTTCACATTGTGGTTTACGAGCAGTTTGGAGCCACTCATTACTGAGTTTGCAGGCAGGGATAGTATGGGCACACATCAGAGTTTCAGACTTCACACACCCCATGATGTCCATGTGTCTACACCCCCCCTCCATTATTCTATACTCTTCCTAATATTATGCGAGCGATATCTGAGAAGTATCCCTATAGATGACCCTTCATCCCAGCAGTATTTATGGATTGGGTCACAGTTCATGCAGTGGGATATGGGGGCATGCTACTGGGATTTGTCAATATGGCCTTGCATTTGTGTTCTGTTGACTGTGTTAGGTTGTTAAATGTGACGTTGTGAGATACCATACATTGGTACTACGGGTGAGGCACAAGCCTTTGACAGAGGACTGTAGGCCATTTGGTAGTGATGCAAGCCATCTGTAGCAGGCCACTGCATTCTGTCACACCTACATTCCCAGGCTGCAAGTCAGTGGATTCCCCTGGAGTGACAGGGTAAGTGTGCAAAGTGTTAATGGCAATAGTTCCTGTCCATATTGACCCATTGGTCTGGATGCAGTCAGGGCGCTTCTTATAGCTAAGGACACACCTGCATAGGACAGCTCTTCAGCATGCTGCATTCTGTGGGTATTCCCATACAAAAGTGGGGTCATGCTGTACTCATTCCCATCAGCAAGGATGTGACCTGTGATACACCTGTGGCTGATGGTGGGGTGAGCTGAGTGCATGTGTGATATGGAAGCTACTTGCAACTGACTCACAGATATACCTGGGACATTCCCCATATGCTGCCTTGTGTAGAGACATAGGCAGTCTCACATTACTTCATAACTGTGCCTTTTGTGGTCTGCCAGTGACTGGCCAGACTACATCAGTATTCCATTCTACACAGACAACTAATATACTGCTAATCTGTCTCTACAATTCCAATGTTGTTTGCAGCTGACAGTTAAATTGTATGCACTCTATCTAGGGTACTTCCACCTATGTACTGTGCATATGTATGGGCCCACATTCATGGCATGTCCATCTTTCAGACAGTGACAGATATTGATATCTGGACAGTGAGTATGGATGACTGATGGCATGGGTATTGCTGAGAAGCATTGTGTTTGGCACTGCAGTTGTCAGAACATGGCCCTGTCAACCACAGTACTGACCATAGGCCACCAAGACACAAACCTCCATGCCTACATGCTGACCACTTCCAGACAATATTGAACACACAACCTAACACACAGACCCCTGCATATTGCACACATGCAATAATCTATCCCATAGATTGGACCAGCTTGGATAATCTGTGCTCCACTGATACTACTCCTCACACTTATATGTTACTGCATTTGTACATGGGATTGTTGGGGTGGGGCACACCTGACAACATGCTATAACTGTACTGGTATGTCAGGTACTCTGTTGGCTTCCACATCATTTTGTATTCTGACCTCTCATGCAAACTGGAGGCATATTAGTGGAGTACAGCTCTTAGGTTTTATTGATCTACATTTCAGTTTCAGACTTCTTACACTTCAGAACTAACATACAACTGCCAGACCTCTTGCAGTCTGTCTGTGTAGGTCTGGAGGGGGGCTGTTTACCATTGCCATCAGTTGGAGGCTTTAGCCCAGCCTTTCTTTATGGTCATCTATACCTGTCCTGCTGGCTGAGGCTGGTGGTGGGTATGTGAGCCTCACTGACATGCATGTGTGTGTCCTATAGACACACATCTGGGCCACCACATGTACTGCAGTGAGATTTGTCACCTTGTCTAGTACTGCCTACTTTGTTGATACCAGTATTTGTTATGGATTTCATGTTGCCCATATAGGTGTCCAGTATCTGCTGCCATCCCATTCAGCCATCCAATTCCCCTGCATGCTCGCATCCATACCATACATACAACTATCAGAACATACTACTCCATTCAGTAATTGATAGAAAGAGTGACTTACATTGTGGCTGGGCTAGTATTGAGGACAGTGCTGGAGGGCTGACTATGTCGGATGCACATAGTACACTCCCTATACATGGTAAAGCACAGGTAGTGTCATGTTTGGCATCACTTTTACTGTATGTGTATGGAGTCAGAGAGAAGTGTCATTCCCTGGGTCCCTACCGTGTCAGTGTATATGCTATGCATTGCCTCTTTGCCAAGGCCTGGGCATACTGGGCACACCTCTTTCTGCCTACATGGGCAGGCTCAGATGGTTCCTCCTCTGAGTCTATCTGTGCCTGTGTTGGCCTTGGCAATGGTGGGGGGGCTTTGTGGCCTTGACCCATGCTGTTGTTGCTGCAGCTGTTTCCGCAGGATCATATTGTGTAGCATGGCACATACTAGGAACATTTGTGTACATGTAGGTGGAGAGTACTGCAAGGCTCCACAGGATATGTCCAGGCAGCGGAACCATGACTTGAGCATCCCAAACACATGCTCTATTATGATTCTGGTTTGTGCATGTGCCTCATTATGGAGTTCTTGTTCAGGTGTGTGTGTGCATTTCTGAGAGGTGTCATCAGCCACGGCTCCAGTGCGTGGCCAGCAGCCCCCACTAGGTGGCCATATGGGATGTTCCCACTGGCAAATGACTGGTACAGCTGTGTCATATCCCAGATGTTGTAATAGCTTCCAGGGCAGCCAGCACACATATTCAAGATAATGCCCTGGGCATCGCACATGACCTGGCAGCTGATGGAGGGGAAGCCCTTGCAGTTTATGTAAACCCTACCCCACTTGCTGGGTGGTGCTTTGATGTGTATGTACGTGCAGTCTATAGCACCCACTACCTCAGAGTACTCTGCTATTTGGTGGAAAAGACACATACTGCTGGTCAACGCCCCACAGTGTATCCACTGAGATGGGTTCCCCTCTGTTGGTTCCATGTGTGAGGTGGGCCGGCACAGCTCAACAATTTGCTGTAGAATGTCCCTGTCCACCCTATAGTGCTCCACTATCTCCAGCTCATGTAGGCCCTGGTAGGTTACCCTGGGTCTGTACACTCTTCTCCTCCTCCACACTGTGGGATGGTCATCAGCATTCACATCCTCACCACCCTCAGCCTCTTGCACATATTGATGTATGAAAGCAACAGTAGCCCCTATCATTTTGTTAGTTTTGTCAGATAAAATTTCCCTGTCTCTGTACACCGGTGGTGCAGAGTTTGTGGGAAAAACCAGAGTGAAAGTGGTTTGCATATTTTATAGTACTGTGCTGGACTGGGCTGCTGCCTGTGTAATTGGCTGATTCTGATACATTCCACCTGTCAGCTATTCTACTTCTCCTTGACTACCTTCCTACTGCTGTTTTCCCTTCCTATTGCCTTCCTGTTTGAGCCCTGAGGCACGTTGCACATACCCAGTGCTCAGATGTGAAATGAGATGCTATTTCCTGTTTTTCCTTTTTTTTTTTTTGTTAAAAACCTGTGTGCGGTGCATGCACCTGTTTAAGCAGGGAAAACAATGTGAGACACATCCCCTTCCCTAGCTCTGCTTAGTTAAGAGCAAACACGGGCCGCAGGGCTCCAATAAGTTTACACCAAGCATGACACACCCCCTACTGAAGTCATCCTTTTGTCCTGCCTACATGGCTCTCTATTCCTGCACCTGCACGATTATGTGCAGGCTTCCACTAGGTAGAAATCTGTGATTCAGTACAGGTCCCTTCATTTGCATACCCCAGTGTGCAGGTCCATAGTTACATTTCCCAAGCACACTCTTTTTCCTTGGCAACCAATGTTCTCTTGTCTTGTTTACATTCTACCTGCCATTGACTATAATGGCAGAATGCATATTTCTGTTTAATGGCAGTTTTTCCCTTTTTTTTTTCCGGCACCTTTGTGTTTGGCGTGCCGCTGCCCTTAGCTTAAACGGCCGAGATCGGACAAAAAAAATAAAAGTTTTATTTTTAAAAGAATTATGTGGGTTTTCATGCTAATAGTCTTATATTTGGCCTTTGGCTTGTCTGTTCTACATAATACATGCTTTTCATGAGCTGTCATGCCTCCATTTTCTCAGATGCCAAAATGTATTCGGCTACTAGCTGAATACATTTTTGTACTAATACTGTTCCTATATGGAATCCGTTCAACTTGCTGGATCACACAATCACATCATTTGCTTGGTTTTCACCAGCAAATGAGGTGATTTGCATACTGAATGGAATTCCATACAGGAACAGTATAGGGCCACTCCTGCACGCGAAAACAGCTCTATCCTGGATCGTAAGGCATCCATATTGTGTGCAGCAGCTGCTATACTGTTCCTGCATGGAATTTGGCCATTTGTGAATCTGGCCCAATGTATTAATGAAGGAATTGTACCAAAGAGTCTTCGTATATACAAATATACTAACAATGTGATTGCTGGTAGTGTATTTCACAATGAATTGATAGAAATTTTTAAATAGATGCGGACTGGCAGTATTAAAAGCTATGATAAAGGAAAATGACAGGGTTAAAGAAGAAATGCAAAAGAAATAAAATTATTAATAAACAATTAAAAACTATTTAATGTTTACTACTGATAGAGAAAAAAGAGGTGTTTTAATATCAGACCAGGTATTGGTGCTAAATGTGAGGAACTAGTGAATAGAAAGCTAAGGAAACTTGAAAGAGACATAAATGATTACAAAAATAATTTAAGTTACCCCAAACTAAAAATCTCTAGGGAAATGAGAAATATTTGTATAATGAAAATATAAGGGGAGGTACAAAAGAAAATGTACAGATTGGTGAGAATGTAAATGATCTGGATGATTTTTCAGGGCAACTGCCCATAAGAAGGTTGGAAAGGATTAGGAATAAAAATAATAACCAAAATCAGTATCAAAATTCTCACTGACAAGGGCGGAGAAGGGGGAGATATTAAATAGTGATAATTTAGCCCTTCCTACCCTGAATAATGATGTTATAAATAAGGACAATGTGAATGAATTTAAGTTCACTAGTAATGGTTTCACCATTTACAATTTTAGTGATGTTGAACTCAAAGAGGAACATTTCAGCCTGTTGTCAAAGGGACTGAAATATATTCCCCTTAGGAAAGGGGATTTGGCTAGAACCATTTTGGATGTGAAAATGTTTATAAGAAAGGTTAACTTAGGTGTGGTACTACCCCAGGATAATAGACCAAATTCCAATCAGTTGAAAAAGAAAATAACTTATAACCCCCACACAAACACCTTCAAGTCAAAAACTTTGAATGGATTGTGGAAAATGAAATTAGGAAAGGTTATTCGAGTGTGAAGTTTAAAGAGAACTTAGATCTCAAGGAAAGGGATATTTTATCAGAACTTAGGAGTAATAAACAAACCAGAGTTATGAAGCCAGATAAGTGAGGGGGAATGGTTTTGATGGATGCCTTGGTTTATGAAGGGAAAATGAACAATATACTGATGGATACAAGTAAACATACAAGGATCATTGTGAAAGGACAATGTATTTGAGCAAGCCATATGACATCTGAAGAGGCAGAATTTGATGTTGAAATCAATTTCTTGGAGAATTTATTTTTGGCAAGAAAATAATCCCAAAAAGTTAATTGATGAAGCAAGAATGGAGGTTTATGAGGATAGAAGAGGTAGGATTAAACCGATATTAGGAGAAAATTTAACTGACAGGATGAATGAGATACAAAAATGGACAGAAGACTATGGAAATGCAATAGTTTTGGAATATAATGCTAGTGCAGAGGCAACTAGGAGTGTATTTGAAACTGGATGGAATAAATTTATGGGTTTTACTGACCTGACAGGCATTTCCAGAGATACATTAAATTTGCTTATAAAAATTCTCAGAATTTGAAAAGTTTCATGGAAAATAGTGTGAATGATTTCAATAGACGAAGGAAGGGTACTTATAAGTGTGGGCATGGTTCCCAATGTATCTATATAGCCAATATAGAAGATTTTTTCTGGGTAGTAGAAACAGAAGGCTTAACAGCATGGGATTTTGTTACCGTGACTATAGCGGTTTAATATATCATGGAGTTTGTGAAGTGGGTCAGTCTTTCTATATTGGAAAGATGGAAAGACAACTAAGAAGAAGAATATATGAACATTGTTATGATGTTCAGACAAAAAAAAGAAACAAATGCATTATACAAACATACTTCGCAATGTCCACATGCAAGATACACATTTTTTATTGTTTTAGAGGGTGTAAAAAGAGAAATGAGAGGGGGTCTTTGGGAAGAAAAAATTGAGTATAAAGAATTGTGGTGGCAGATAAGTTTGCAAGCCACACTCTCTCCTTATTTAAATGAAAATATTTCAGTTACACTCCTACTAAAGATGAGAGCTCGTAAGTTATAGTTTTAAATACAAATTACATTTTCTTTCACTGTTTTAGCCTGTATATAAATCACAGTTTCTTAAGTTGCTTGCTATGTATGTATGTTTTTTTTCTGAATAATTCACATTTTAGCTACAAGATGGAGCGCCTGTCCTAGGTTTTAACATTTTTTTTCATGTTCACCAGCTCATTCACTTTCATTCATTTTAAACTCATTTACAATTTTATATATATATATTTTTTTTTTCAATAATCATTTTTTATTATTTTTCACAACCATATTACAAATTCACACATTATATACAATATATACAAAATGCTTCCATTGGTTAATTTCACATATATATCAACCTCATGTATTGATCAAAAGTACAGCACTAACAATCAAAAGGAAAATATATGAGACAATAGGTAGTGAGAAAAATATTTATGATGGAAAAGGAAATTTCTTTAAGTTAGCTTGGTAAAGTATTAGTACAAGTAAATACAGAATCAGCTGCATGAACAGATGGAATAGGGTATGAATGCACAAACATTTAAGGAATTGGCAAAAAAATACTTTATAAGGTTTTTAATGAATGGTTAAATGAAGTTTTTATGTGCAAAGAATCATGTAGTGGAATACTTCAATTCATATTGAAGAAGGAATACAGAAAACAATTAAAAACCTGGAGAATAATGAATATAAGATTTTTGTGAAAATGATCCAAAACAGATTTCAAACTAAAATGGAATTATCATGGAAGATAGTATAAATAGTATAAAGGGGAAGAGTTGTCAAGAATTATTAATGCTAGAGAAATTATGGATGATATTATGAATAGAAAAAAAGAATAAGCAAAAATTATGATAGAAGACATTAATAAGGCATTTTGTACAATTGGACTTGAAATATTATGGGTAATAATGAAAAGTGTAATATAAGTGAGAGAGCTAGGAAATTATGTATGTCAGCGTATAGTAATAATAAATTAAAATTAATTATAAATGACTGGTTAAGCCAAGAGGTACATATGAAGAGTAGTGTAAGAGAGGTTCATAGGTTGGTACTAGGCTATCAACCCTAGGGCCTATACAAGCCTAGCCATAATAATTCCCTGGCCATTTCTTCCCACACTATTTACTTCCCTGGACCCTTGTCTAGCAGGGTGACTGACGTGATCCCTGGGGTGAATTTTCTTTCTCCCATCCAATTATCAAGGTTCCTTTTTAAGAGGACCAAAGAGGTGCTCTGCTTGACATGTATGGGCAGTCTATTCCAGTGTCTAAAGAGTCTCTGGGTCAGGATCCTATCCTTGCAGCATGTTTTGTTTATTGTGATGACAAGATTTAGATCCCTGGAGCGTGTGGCTCTGAGGGATTGGGATTTCTGTAAGTGTAGCATGTCCAACAGCTCTGGGTTTGACATGGCCTTGTATGTTAAGCAGAGATCGCCTCGGAGTAGACGATATGCGACAGAGTATAGCTGGAGTTTTTTAAGGCGGTCAGCATAAGGCATCTGCTTTAGACCTGCGATTCTTTTAGTGAGGTATTTCTGCAGCCTTTCCAGTTGTTGCAGATGTCTTGAGAGGTACATACCAATGGGGCATTGTATTCTTTAATGGGTCTAATGAGGGATGAGTACAGTGAGGGATTTCCAATGAGTTGTATACTTTTTGCATTAGTTATGAATGTGATAGTATATGAAATAAATTACAAAATGAAGGAGGTGGGGTATGTAGCACCTGGAAATTAAGAATTCTGGTTCTTTTACCATATGTAAATGACATAATAATAACTGCAAAAAAATAATAAGTAATAATTTGCACAAATGAGTATCTACAGGTGATAGGGATGGCTTTAAATAAAGAGAAAAGTAAAGGTTTAGGTAATGTAATAAAGATCTGGGGTGTATTTTTTTCAATGAATGACATTTCCTTGTTAGGTATAACATTTGGAAATAAAGATGGAAGTAGAATTAAAAAAAAAGATGAAATAAAATAAACCTGTCTTTTCTGGAGAACATACAAATTATCATTCAGAAAAAAGGCTTATTTGATGAATTCAGTACAATGTGAAAAATAACATATTTAACAAGTATATTTATGTTGCCAACAGTATTTGGAAAGGAATTATTGCAGACATTGTTTTTTTTTATTTTCATTTATATGGGGTTCTAGATTAAACTCAGTAAAAAGAGGACTTTTGTATGTAAATAAAGAGGAAGGAAGTTTGGGGTTAATTAACCCAGTAGTATATGCTGCTTCTTTAAAATTTTCCAAAGAAATGAGGTTCCAGGTACCAAATAAAACCAAATAACCAAGCTGAAGTACCCAGAAAAGGAACAGCCAGCACTAGAAAAGTCTGATGTTTTAATAAAACCAAAAACACACAGTAACACACATTAACGCGTACACTGTAGTACAAAGCATTTTTGTCGGTATTCCAAAGACTTCATCAGATGCAGGACTGAAAACCAACACTCCAGTTTATATACAAGCTCATTTCCTGTTAAAATTACTAAACATTGATTTAAAAAGACAGTAGATAAACTTTAATAAGACATGTAACTTCTTATCTTAAAAAACACTTAAACTACTAAATAAATAGATAAAACCTTAAATATGTTAAAATATATACATTTCTCATCCATAGTAATGTTTGTGTATACAAATATAAAAAATATAACCAGAATATAGTCTAAATCAACCTTAGATTAGATAGAAAATGTACAGAAAAGACAGATTGTTGGCTTGGATTTGTTAATGTTGAATTATTTTTTTTTTTTTTTTTTAATTTTATTTTATTTTTATTTATTTTACATTTGTTGACCGGGCTAGTCTAGCTGGATATATTTCCATTTTCAGTAGAGGCCCGGGGAGAAAAGCTCCACACAGAAATACACATAAAAAGAAAAAAAACCTTACAATTAAAAAGCAATAACAATAATAACAAATGGCAATATAATGTCAAAATAAAAACTTAATTAAAGAAGATATATCAAAAGTATAACTTGTATGAGAAACAAGAAAATAGAAGGATGGCTTGGGACTTTTTACAATTATGTTCTAAATCCTCCAGTACATCATTGTATATGTTCTTTCATATTTTTCTTAAGCTACTTTTTAACATTATATTGCCAATGTAAAAAACATATTTGTATTTTTCTTAAATATGATCCACGATTCAGATCATTTTTTTATAAAATATTCTTATAGTAATATGATCTTTCCATGACTGTACTGCTAACTAACATCCAAATCAATTAGTAAAAATTACAAAGAAAAAAAAAGCCAACATATAGTATTATACCTTAAAGGTCCTGTAATAGAGGCCCATGGGATGTATCCAAATGACCCCTTAAGGACATCAAGTGTTTCAGCTATATGGTTTCTGAATGTCCATGAATTATTACTTTTTCTTTTTAAGTCTTTAAGGATACTTTCAGGCCAATTTGGGTTTTGTCTGTCTCAAAGGTATCCATAAACGTTTGCTACTGAGTCTGAGTATAGGATTTGTCAAGAGGATTTGGTGAGTTTAGTTACAGTGAGGAGTTTATATTTTGCTCTTAGAGTTATGTTTGGGATGTATAAGTTGAGCAATGGACTAAGGACTGGACAGGCTGAGGGTTTGTAAATAATGTAATGTGCAGTTATAAGCTGTAGATAGGAAAGATAGTTGGGGAGATTAAGCTACTGAAGGGAATGCATTAGTGTCAAACTTGATTTTGTTATAGCAGCTTTCAAGTTTGGCTTTTAGGGAAGAGTGTAAATTGGTCAGAATAGGGGCCCCATAACATAGGAAGGGCAAAAGGTTGGGGTTGGAAGTGTAATTTTAGTTGTTTTATTCAGGGAGTGTTTGTTCCTGTATAGCATGGCAAATTTCTATTGGATTTTCTTGATAATATATTGGATGTGGAGATCAAATTTAAGTTTATCATTGATTATGACACCTAATAATTTGGTGTGAGGACCATTTTCAATTTCAGTGTTGATGGAGTAAATCTTAAACCAAACTTTATTATGGGAGTGATATTTTAAGGTAAAGAGGAGAAGCTTGTTTTTTAGGGTTGAGTAAGAATTGAGCCTTGGTAGGCTAGATTTCAATGGAAGTGAATGCTTGTTGGGTTGTCTGCTCACAAGTGTGTTTGGGTAGTTGAAGAGCAGGTGATAGTGGAGTCATCTGCATATTGAATGAGTATATCTTGTCAAGAGAAAGTATGCATGTTATTGATGAAAATATTGAACAGTAAAGACCAAGGATGGATCCTTGTGGCACACTTGTGGAAGTGAGCAAGTATGGTGAGTTGGAGCTTTGCCATTTTGCTGACTACTGCCTGCTAGGTAACTGGAGAACCACTGACATGAGGGAGAAGATAGATCAAGGATAGAAAGCTGATTGATAAGTTCAGAGTGAGAGATCATGTCAGAAGCTTTTGACACATCTAAAAATAATATCCATGAATAATAATAAGGACGCAGATGTACTGTGAGCTGGTCAGAACCCATGTTGTGCATTGGGGATTAGTTTATTTTGTAATAGAAACTGTACAAGTTGCTGTTGAATGCATTTTTCTAGACTTTTAGAGAGATGGACAAGATGGCTATAGGTTGGGAATTTGTTATGTCAATAGAATTACCTCCTTTGTGCAATGGGATAATATGAGGTATTTTCCATAGGTTTGGAATGTTTGACTTTCCAATTTATCTGTTACTAATGGTATTGATTGGGTATGCTATGGTGTCTGCAGCTAGTTTTAGGTAATCTGCGGCCAGATTGTCAGCAGAGGTAGAGCAAGATTTGAGCTTATATAACATTTTTTATTAGACATGTCGGAACATGCTGGTAAGAAAAATGGTCAGGGTTAGATGAGGAAAGATCAGAGAGGTGACAGTTATATGAATAATGAGAAGGGGGTGTCTAAGTGGTGGGGTTTGGGGAATTTAGTGAGGAAGAAGGGGATGCATTACAAGAGTCTGAGGTTAATTTGGCTTATGTATTGGATGAAATATGTGTTGAACTTAGTAGCTGCTTGAAGAGGAGAGGAGTCTGGATATGGGCTGGGGGTCCTTATTAGTTCCAGGGTTGAGTAGGGACGATATAGAGGACCAGAATTTCTTTAGGATTATATTTATGTTTATTTTGTTTGTGAGTATAGTATTACTTTTTATCCCTTGTGACTTTTTTTTTTTTTTTTTTTTATGATGGATACCAGTGTGAATAGTTGTAAATTGTTATCATTTTTGTTTTGCCATGTATGTCATGCTTTGTCTTTCATTAGGAGTTTGCATGATATGGTGAGCCATGTGACAGGATTATTTGTAATTCCTTTTGTAACTGTGGTGCTAAGGTGTTAAGTATATTAGGAAATACTATACTGCAGTATCCTACTGCTTCATTTCATGGAAGACATTTAAGAATGGACTAGTATACAGTTTTAGTGAGGCAGTAAAAGATTCTTTGAGAACAGTTTGTGAGCTTTTTGGAAGTTTTTATTGTTAGTTGAGTTATAGTTCTATGAGCATGGTCCGGTAGGTGATCACTAAAGGAGTCTTGGAGTGTGCCTGTTAAACTAAAAGTAATCAGTATGTCCAGTCGATGATGAATTGTTAGGTACTATTCCTGCCATATTTAGTGTAGAGGAAGTAACAGTGGAGATATGTGTTTTGAGAGTTAGTGTTGATGTGAGAAGAGGAAAAGGAGTAAATTGAGGCAAGAGGGAAGCAGCATGGCTGGAGTGAGGAATGGAGTTTAGATATAGCTGAGAGGAAAAGGAGTGAGAATAAATTTATAGACAAAGCTGCTGTTGTACGGTGTAGAGAGTTGCTGAAAGGAAATGGTTTGGGTTTAAGGAGAGGGACATTCTGATTTGAATGACGTTTACTTTATAGGTGAATAGGTAGAGCATGTGGATTGGTGCAGGAGTATTGGAGGGTGGACTAAAGGGGAGTATAAGAGTACATGAAGTGGGGTGGATGGGATTTCAGGGGGGGTGAAGTCCAAACATAGTAAGGGCTGAATTGAGTGGGATTACATTAGCACTAGTGCAAGTGTAAAAAAAAACAATTCGTAAAAACATTAAAGAACCTAGAAGTTAAGATATATCTAATAGAACAATGTATCAGGAGCTGACTGCAAGTAATTTTGTAGAATTCTGCTTAGTTGATTGCATTCAACACATGTGAAATATATATTTATGAGATGGAAAAAAAGAACAAAAACATATATACATTACAAGTTAGGTCATGCACCTTGTACATTAATTTTGAAGATGACCATTTGTGGTGTTTAACCAGGAGATCTAAAGATGAACTGGGAAAGGAACTAGTTTGGGATTGAAGTGTTGTGCATGCTAATGAGCAAAAAATTGTGCAGTGATTCAGAAACATGTAAATGCCCCACAGCAGCACTGCACCCACTATAGATTTGTACACAGATAGGTGCTCATGTTCATGCAGTGCAAGCCATTGAATAATACTGATTATTGTAAAGGGATGTAATACCAGACATAGCATTTTGTGTTCTCTATGAGAATGAGATAACAGACCATTATTGTGCAGAGAAAGAGACACCATGCAACAAATAGTGGACATGTGTCAGCCTAATCAGCACACCCATGGGAGATGTGGAATACCCTTCCAGTGGACACCATCGTATGTGTGACTTTACATACTCTAGCTAAACAAACTTTTCAGTGAATGACAGTGGACACAGTGAGGCTATCACAAGCATTTGCTTCCATAATACCCTACCAGTTCCTTGCTGCCATGCTTCACCATGTGGGGGGAACATATATGGTTCTCACGTACCCAACAAGAAAGAACAGGCACCACTTAGGACTTCTATGCCATAGCCTGCTTTCCTAAGGCACTGGGGGCCATAGACTGTTCTGACATTGAAATAAAGTCCACACCTGGTGAACTGAAAAAGAAGTATATGAACCATGAAGGGTATGACTATATCAACTATCAGGTGTTCTATAATGCACAAGGCATCATTTACAGTGTATATGAAGGCCACCCAGGCAGTTTCCTCACCTCTCACATATGGCAATCCTGTGATTTATATCAATGGTCTACAAGAGTTAACTTCCACAGTGCCATCTGTTGGATGATTCTGGATACATCCTGGAACTGTGGCTGTTTACACTTATCAGAAATTCACATAACCCAACTGAACAAGGTTACTATCATTCCATATCTCAAATAAGAAATATCATAGGGCATGTATATGGCCTGTTGAATTCACAGTTTTGCTGCCTAAATACATCTGGTGGCACCCTGCTGTATGGCCTTCTTACATCCCTAACTTTCTTCCCTAGCTTTCCTCTTCAAGAAAAATAAGGCACCTGTTCCACAAAAAAAGTATGTTCCACACATAATTTTTAACTTCACAGATATCTGAGTAATGTACAGAAATAGTTTGCTTCAATGTTTCATCAGAGACAGTGTATTGTTTTGACACATTATTCATAATGTCATTCCCACAACAATTAAAAAATAATTAAAATAACAGGATTATTTAGAAAAGAAATTGAGGGATATGTTCCTATCTTAGCCTATTTTTTTTCATCCTTTGTTGTCTAGGCCAGTGAGCTTGTTTACAGGGAATACCCAAGGTAGTATTTAGATTTCGAGGAGAAATGTGGTAAGGGCATCAGGAAACTTCCCCAGTGCTATGGGATCTTTTACATCCACATATGTTGCCACCAACTCAATCAGATGGGACTGCTTTTTAACATCTCATCTAATGCATGTGGGAATATAACCCACAGACTTTTGTACCAAAGTTGAGTGTGATACCTGTTGCACCACTGATAGTGCTTAGTGATGCCTCCATCATGATCACTCCGGAATTTCTCATCTTGTGTTCTACCCTCTTCTTGCTACCCCTTTTCATTTCTGTCCTATCCTCCCTTTTCCAATCTGTAATCTGGTCAAAATATATAAACACAACAATGCATGCCCCAAAAGGGTTTATACACTGAAATTCCGATTTCTGTACTCATATGATATATGGCATTTGGACACTTGACCAGAGGGAAATAATATTTCCCATCCTGTGGCAAAACTGAAGAAAATTCCTATGCATGTCAATAAGCAATTCTGACATAAATAAAAGGAAGGTAAGAGGATGCTGTTATCTGCAACTGCTTCCATCGCTCAACACATTATTGCTGAAAAGAGTCCATTTCAGTACACTGAGTACAGAGTGCTAATCTCCTGAGTGTGGCATTTTGTGTTATATTTTTCTTTTCAGCCTGCCCCTGTCTTCCATTTCACTGAAATATATTTTTATGCCTTTACAATGAGTTCTTTAAGGGCAAACCTGGCTATCTTACTGGCACATTCCCTGTGAAATATTACTTGGAATGTGTAGGGTAATGCTCCATCTAAGGAATATTAGTGACATAGTCATGTCTTGTCTGTAACAGTACTCATTTAGCTATCCCTCTGTTATATCACCAACTAAATGTGTTATAATGTTTAATTGCCTAGACTCTGACTCATGTAACTGCACTGTACCTACTGCATGAAGTGTTTCACACACATACATGTATGCTGAAAATTATATGTACTGAATGTTTTCATTTATATACCCTGTATAGCATGTATACCGTCTTAGACGTGAGCATGTTTACTGTATGTACTGTCTCACAAATATTTGTAAGCTGCTAACAATATGTACCAAATGTCTTCATTTATATATTTTGTATAGTATGTGTACTGCCTTAGATGTGGAGCTTTTCTCCCTGGGCCTCCACTGAAAATGGGTACTTCTGGCCTAGTGGACCATCCTGGTAAACAAATGCAAATAAATAAATAATAAATAAGTCTTGAAATCCAAGAATGAATGTACAAATACTGTTAATTGAATGCCTTTAATCAACCTTATGAATGATTGCTACTGTGACAATGTAATGGATGATGTGTTGTGTGCAATGTTATTTATACTGTGTTATAAACAATGCAAATTTCCCACATTTCACTTCTTGTACTGCAACACCTTCGTTAAATTTACTAATACAATACTATGGAGAATGACAGTAATAAATTCTGACGTTCTAGTACTTTCAGTTTTATTTTACTTAATTATCAGTCTGCAAATGGTATACATTTATCTGATATGCCTCACTTAAGATCCCATTCTGTCAGCCTTAGTTGCAACTCTGGATAATTAATTATGTAGAATATAATTATTAAAAGAATGGAGTACATTGAGTTGTATCTTTCCCTGTTTCCCACCTCCACCCTACTCAATCCCTGTGTCATCTAGTTATAGGTTTCATGGCCTCACATGATACTATACTGATCTTGAGCATATCACTTGGACAAGCGTGGTTTCTATTCCAGTGATGTGTACCTAGCATTAACCTTAGGAAAACATTTGGATTTTCTGAGGTGCAGCATGTCCATTAATTCTGGGTTGGACATGGCTTTATACGTCAGGCACAGATCGCCTCTGAGCAGGCGGTATGCCACTGAGTAGAGCTGGAGTTTCTTTAATCGGGCAGCATATGGCATCTGTTTGAGACCTTTGATCCTCTTGGTGAGGTACTATTGGGGTCTTTCCAGTTGCTGCAGGTGTCTGGTAAGGTACATCCCAAAAGGGGCATTGTACTCAATTATGGGCCTGATGAGGGATGAGTAAAGAGGCACGATGACCTCTCCTGATCTAGATGTGGATCCCTTCATGATTAGGTGGGCTATATAAAATGTTTTTCTAACCACTTTGGCCACGTGGTTGTCAAATGAGAGATTGCTATCAACTTGGGTCCCCAGGTCCCTAATTACTTCTTTTGTACTAAATGGATTACCACCTATGTGGTAATTTGTGGGCAATTTGTTTTTGCCAAAGGGGATGACTATACACTTTTTGGCATTTAGCTTGAGGCCATGGCTCTGGCACCAGTTGTCTGTTTCTATGAGGCCCTTTTGGAAGATGCTTGTGTCGGCTGGAGAGTCGATTATGGCGCCCAGTTTGCAGTCATCTGCGAACTTGGTCAGCCACAGTCCTTCCATGTTGGCCTGTACCTCTGAGAAATATATACCAAGCAAGAGAGGTCCTAGGACTGAGCCTTGTGGGATGCCACTTGTAACTGGTTTGGAGTCTGACATGGCTCCAGCAATTCTAACCATGTGGGTTCTGTCCTTGAGCCAGTTTGCAACCCATCTAGTGACATATGGGTTTATATTTAAGCTGGTGAGCTTATCTATAATGCCCGAGTGGGGTATTGTATCGAAGGCTTTTGCGAGGTCCAGGTAGGCTGTGTGGACCACCTTCCCCTCCTCAATGGCCTTGGTGACTGTTTCAAAGAAATCAACTAGGTTTAAGAGGCAGGATCTGCCCTTAACAAAGCCGAACTGGGTAGGATCAAGTGTCTGTAGGTCCCCAGTATCTTTATTTATGAGGCCCATGATGATTCTTTCCATAGCTTTGCAGACCAAGCTAGTCAGGCTTATGGGGCGATAGTTTCCAGGATCCATTGAGGCACCACCTTTGTGGAGAGGGACCACTGTTTCTGTACGCCACTCTTTGGGTACATATCCTGTAGTAAGGCTGAGATTGAACTGTAGTTTTATGTTTGGGTTTAGCTCTTCTTGGAGTTCATGTAGGACGCAGCCCGGGACACCGTTTGGTCCCATTGATGCTGTGTTTTCTGCTTTGGAGAGGGCGGCTCTTACCTGAGCATCTGAGATGTCGGGGGGCAGCACTCTGCTGGGATAGATATTTGCCCTTTTGGTGGGGGGGGGGGAGTTTGCGCTGAACCTGTCAGCTATGATGTTGGCAATGTCTGTGGGTTTGGTGTATTTTTTGTCATTTTGGACTAATTCTGAGCATATCTGGGAATTCCCACCCAGGTTCCTAACATAACTAAAGAAAGCCTTGTGATTATCCTTAGTGTCCTGTGCAATTTTTCTCTCAAAGCTGGCCTTAGATGATTTTATGAGTGCCCGTAGTTTTTTGCTAATACTGATCAGAAATGCCTTCCCTTTTTGGGATTTTGCTCTATCATGTAGTAGCTTCCTCCTTCTATTGTATAGTTTGTTTATGGCTGGGGTCCACCAGACAAGACGTCTGCCTTTGGAGGATTGGGTCTTGGTTTTCTTTGGGATTGCACGATCCATGCATTCCTGAAGGTGTTCATAGAATGCGTTTATAAAGGATTCTGCGGTTTGGGCCGTATTTCCCACAGGCCCGGGGGCTTTGAAGGATTCCACCTCGGTTTTGAGGAGTGTGAAATTTGCTTTAGAGAAGTTTTTCACTGTGGTTTTCAGGGCAGGGGGTGGAGTCGGGATGTGAATATCCAGTGAGATTAGTTTATGGTCTGATGTTACCAGTGAGGGATACACTTCTGGTCTGGAGCATAGAGTCCCCATGTTGGTGATCAGGTCCAGTATGTTTTCCCCTCTTGTGGGAGTAGTAACAAGTTGCTCCATAGCATTTGAGTTTATAAATTCTAGGAACATTTGGGCTAGGGTGTTGGAGCTAGAGTAATCCCAGTCTATGTTTGGGTAGTTGAAGTTGCCTAATATAATGGTGTTTGGAGAGACATTCATATTTTCCAGTATTCTCAGGAAGGCAGAGTGGGGATTCCTGGGTTTGGGAGGGTGGTCTGTAGCAGGCTATAAACTAGAAGGCAGTTTTACCCACTGTTAGTTGCACATGGATAGTCTCTGATGCTTCGTGCTGTGCCACCAACCTGGAGGTGTGGGTATCTTTGACGAATATTGATACTCCCCCTCCTTTTGTGGTTTGGTCCAAGTTTTGGGGCTGAAAAGCATGGTATGAGGTATAACCTGGTAGTGCTGGGGTGCTCTTGGAAGCCTTGAACCAGGTTTCTGTTACTGCACAGATATCAATGTTCTCCATGCTAAGGAGAGTTTTGAGTGCGTGCATCTTGAGGTTTAGACTTCTGGCATTGAGTAGCATTACTCTTAGTTTCTTATCCCTTGTGATACCTATGGAGGTGGGTTTGTCTTTTGAGCCTTGCCTAAAAAAGGCACTATGGGGGTAGCAAGAGCCTTTGCCAATATCCGAAAGCCCAGGGGTGACAGGTGCAAGCTGTCCCTAGCGAAGCATCGTGGCTTGTCAAGCATGTCATCCCAGGCTGGCAGGCATTGGATCCCCTTTGAATGACACCAATACTTAAGCCAATTGTTGAAATTGATCATCTTGTCTTCATATTGTGGCATCATCCTTGGTGAGGGTAAGATGCTACTCAAGGTCATGGTCATACCGGCCTGGGCTACATGCTCAGAGAGCTCCTCTATGTCTCTTTTCATGTAGTCCAGGGCGGTACATCTCAGGTCATTCACACCAGCATGGACAATGACTGAGTCATATTTGTACTTGTCTTGGAGTGACCTGAGTGCTTGTGTTATGTGGCGGATCCTAGTGCCCGACAGGCAACTCACCGTGGCCTTAAACTTGTTCAGCCTGGTGAGCAGAACATCAGTGTGCCTGACAATAGCGTCACCTATTACAAGTGTATCAGGTGTGTTGTTTAGCCTTAAGGGCTGTGACTGTTCGGCACACTGGCTTTGTGAGCTATGTGTTGCACGTGTTTTGTTTTGGGGTAGCGGTTGCTTGGGTGTCTGCTTTGGAGGTCTCTGCTGCTTAGGCAGATTTTTATTTTGAGCCTCTGAGTATGTTTTTGTGTGTTTATGTGTTTGGTTTGCTGTTGTGGTAGGTCTATGTGAGACTGGAATTGTAGTGAGTGTGGTTTCCTTCTCCTCCTGACTGGTTTCACCAGTGCTGAGTTGAGAGAGCTTAGCCTCCAGTATGGCTATATGGTCGCATCTCTCACATGTGTTGGAATTTGTTGGGAGGAGGAGAGGGTTGTCTGTGTACATGAGGCAGTTGTAACATTGCCTCAAGATTCCCAGATTCACCAGCTGGACCGGAGTGGAGATTGACAACTGACCTTTGGACATGCTAGAATAGTATTGGGAATTCCTTTATAATTGAAAAAAAAAGGGCCAATGGGGAACGAGGTACTCAAGGGGAGTTTGTGAGGTGTAGTGCTTTTAATATTTTAGTGCTGACTTATATAATTGCTTTAGTGAGCAGGTGCCAGGTAACTTAAATGCAATGTGTTACAGGTAACTTAAATGCAAAAACAACAAACAGTAACTTTCTTTCATGTGAAACAAGGAAATAAGTACAGTAAGCAATGCAGATATCACTAGGGATCCGCAGAAGCACTGAAAAGCCACGTTTTAGGTGGAATTAGCATTTCAGGGAAATAACAAGCAAATAAACAACAAGCATACAAATAAAGCTAGATTCAGCAGGCCTGGATCTAGTCTATGCTACTGCAAACAAGGTGTACCAATTTCAGTAAGAAACAGTTCAAATATGCAGGCACTATAAGCCTTTAACCAGAAATTCCCAGATTAGAAGGGCAGAGTCCAGCCTCTCCTCCCACAAGAGTGCAGACCATGAACCTTCTTAATGTAAAATAACTGGCCTGAAGCCCAAGTGCTTAAACCAGAACTAATACACTTTTAGAATAACAGACACTGAGCCCTCAATCAGCCATTCACAACTTAGAAGGATGTAAGCTACCTGTCCTGCCACCACAGTGCAGGCCACAAACCTTCCTAATGTAAAACAACTGGTCTGAAGCCCAAGTGCTTAATCCAAAAGACTTAGAATGATATCTACACTTTAATCAAGTTACTACCAAGCAGTAATAAATACAACTGAATACTTTAAAGAATGCCTGGATTAGTGCTCAAGTTACACAAACAAAGCTAGATTCAGCAGAACTGGATCTAGTCTATGCTACAGCAAACAAGGTGTACCAATTTCAGTAAGAAGGAGTTCAAATATGCAGGCACTATAAGCCTTTAACCAGAAATTCCCAGCTCAGAAGGGCAGAGTCCAGCCTCTCCTCCCACAAGAGTGCAGACCACGAACCCTTTTAATGTAAAATAACTGGCCTGAAGCCCAAGTGCTTAAACCAGAATTAATACACTTTTAGAATAACAGACACTGAGCCCTCAATCAGCAGTTCCCAACTTAGAAGGATGTAAGCTACCTGTTCTGCCACTACAGTGCAGACCTCAAACCTTCTTAATGTAAAACAACTGGCCTGAAGCCCAAGTGCTTAAACCAGAATTAATACACTTTTAGAATAACAGACACTGAGCCCTCAGTCAGCAGTTCCCAACTTAGAAGGATGTAAGCTACCTGTCCTGCCACCACAGTGCAGGCCACAAACTTTCCTAATGTAAAACAACTGGTCTGAAGCCCAAGTGCTTAATCCAAAAGACTTAGAATAATAGCTGCACTTTAATCAAGTTACTACCAAGCAGTAATAAATACAACTGAATACTTTAAAGAATGCCTGGATTAGTGTTCAAGTTATACAAACAAAGCTAGATTCAGCAGGCCTGGATCTAGTCTATGCTACAGCAAACAAGGTGTACGGATTTCAGTAAGAAGCAGTTTAAATATGCAGGCATTATAAGCCTTTAACCAGAAATTTCCAGCTAGAAGAGCAGAGTCCAGCCTCTCCTCCCACAAGAGTGCAGACCATGAGCCCTTTTATTGTAAAATAACTGGCCTGAAGCCCAAGTGCTTAAAACAGAATTAATACACTTTTAGAATAACAGACACTGAGCCCTCAATCAGCAGTTCCCAACTTAGAAGGATGTAAGCTACCTGTCCTGCCACTACAGTGCAGACCACAAACCTTCCTAATGTAAAACAACTGGTCTGAAGCCCAAGTGCTTAAACTAAAAGGCTTAGAATGAGTTACACCAAGCAGTAATAAATACAATTGAGTACTTTTAAGATGACGCAAAAGCAAAATAAAGTAGGAAGAAACACAAATACAGTAAAAGCAGATATTTTTTTTTTTTTGAGTGAGCAAATGAGATGGGCCCAGGAGTTACAGGACAGAAACAAGTGCAAATGCAGGCCTTCAAATCAGAAAGTTGAGAGAGATGGAAGACTGCCCAAACGGCCAATAACTACAAATTCTGGGCCAGAACCACTCCTTATGTGATAGACAGGTTACCCAGTGCTTACCACTCCCATTGATAAGCTAGAAGGCTTCTCTCCAACACAGAAAGGCTTGGGGGCTCAGAAGCTTACAAATAGTCCTGGATACAGCAAATTTGTATCTGGAACACTATTTACAGGAAAGGTAGGAAACATGCTTACAATTTTTTTTTCAGAAAAGTAGCAAAAACAGTAGTAAAAACAATTCACATGCAGTGCAAGCTGGCACACTTGAGTATGTAGCAATATTAGTCCACACACAGTTTGAAAAAATGTAACTGTATCTCATTTCTACTTACTGCAATTCATTACTGTTTAACTGCATTTTATTGCTCTTTATTATGGTTTAATCTTTTTTTCATACTGTGAGTTCTGTTTTTGTCTGTAAGTGGTTAATCTGTACTTTTCTGTGAGTTGTACTGTGTTCTTAACCCTTAAATTAAGCAGCATAGTCTGGATACAGGTTTGCTGCATCCAGAGCTGTTTATTTTCCCTTCTGTGTTTCTGGCAGCCATCTTGTGTTTAACTTTTGTGTTTCTGGCAGCCATGTTGTGTTGGTAGGGGCCTAACTTGTTCTGCTAATGAGTGGAGCAGGGCTGCCTGGATCTTGTCTGGCACAAGCTGATTGGTAATGGAAGCAGGGGCTAGAGCAGGATTGGCTAGATTTCTGTGTCACTAGACTCTTCTATTTTTTGTGGTATTTAAGCCCCATGATTGAGCTGGTTTGGAGTTACTTGAACCAGGCTAGGCTGAGGTGCATCATCTCTGGGATGTTTTATAAAATTCCTGAGAGTCCAAGAGCAATCTAAGTGCTTTTTCATTTATTTTCACGTGTTTTATTGCATTTGCACTTGCCTACCATTTTTATCTGTGCCTTATAGCTAATTTATCACATTTGCACTGTTTTAAAGCAATTTACTGATTAACTGCATTTCATTACTCAACAAACTCTCCTCACCAACACGAACTGGTAACCAAGCCAATGGAGATGAAAGTCCAGTAAAATGCTTTATTCCAAACCAACAGCAACAGTACAGTTAAGCGCTTTCATCCATTAGGACATCATAAGAACTGAAAGCACAGCCCAATCAATCAGTTTAAATAATACTTAGAAACAATCACATGACTCGTAAACACTTAATTAAAAAAAACTCTATAAAAACTCTTTAAAAAACTAGTTATATATTTAAAAATAAAATACATTAGTGTTAAATCCTAAAAGATAAGTATTTAATTTAAACTAAATTAGCATTCCAAACTTTTCAAGTGCAAAATAGATGAAATGGAGCAAGTATCATTTAGCCCAGGCTCCACTAGGGAATTAAGCATACATTGCCATTTTAACTCCCTAACTTAACAAATGTTCCTCCAAAATTCTCCCCCTGTCATCCCTCTTAAGTTGTTCAAAAACAAAATACCCAAATTTGTGACCAGGGTTTTTTTTCAACATGCTTGAACAATCAATTTGTGTCTTTCTTATTAATAATATCTCTTTCATGTTCATAAATCCTATCTCTCACCCATCTGATAGTTTTACCTATGTAATAGGTAGAACAATATAAACAACTGGCAACTTAGATAGCCCATTTTGTATTACAATTATATTTCTCCTTGACTGAAACCTTTTGTCCATTTAGAAAAAAACTGTCAGACCTACCAGTATACAAGGACATATTTTATAACACCTGCACTTAAACACACCTTGTAAACCAGAGGAACTAAATCTACTACCACTAGTCTGCTGTTTTTTCTCTAACAACTGTTTCATACTTGAATCTTTCCTATAGACCACTACCGGTCTATCACCCAGTATTCTACCCAGTTGGGAATTAATAGAAGTCAATAGCCAGTTACATCTTAGTGCATGAATTATATCAGGACTATCCAAGGAATAAGTGCAAATAAAGGACCTATTGTAATTATTACCATTAGCCTTCTGTATTTCCAATCTTCCATGGGGTACATTAGAGACCAAACCACCAGTCTCAGAACATCTATATTGTAATCCTTTACTGTTGGAAAGTAACAAAGGAAAGCAGAAGCCACTTTTTCTTTTAATAGCTAGTTCATCAAATATGGGTCTTAAAAAATCCATGGGATACCCACGCTTGATGAATATATCCAAAAGGACCCGACATTCCTCATCGAAGGAATCATTCTCAGAAATCATCCTGGCCAATCTAACCAACTGGCCTTTTACCACTGATTTTTTTCTGATAGTATCGGTGGTAGCTCTCAAAATGTATATAACTATTGGAAAAAGTGGTCTTTCGAAAAATATTAGATACAAAACACTTTTTTGCGTAATCTTGGTAATAGTCACATCCAAAAATGAAATACTCACTTCACTACAAACATGTACAAATCTCAAAAATTAAACAGTGGAATTTATATATTGAAAAAAACTGTTAAGGCTATCCCCACTATCTTTCCAGACAATAAAAAAAAAAACGTCCAGAAATCAGGTGTAGAAGGCAAATCCAGAACTAAAAGGGGAATCAAAGACAAAATGTTTTTCCCAAAAGCTCATAACTAAATTTGCAAAATGGGGGCACACGCTGCCCCCATTGCTACCCCCTTAATTTGTTTAAACAATTGTCCTTCAAAAAAACAAAAAATTGTTAACCAGGACCATTTCCATAAGGGCACTTATTGTATTAATACGGTCTTGGGACAAGATTCCAATTTCCCCTAAAATATCCTCAAACCATCTGAGCTCCATATCATGGGGAATAACCAAATATAAGTCACAGACATCAATAGTAACTAAAATATAGTCATTCTGAAAAGAGATATTCCCTAATTTCATTAAAAAATCCCATGAGTCTTTACAAATCTGAGAAATGGACCCAACAGAAGCTTTTAACCAATGGTCTATGAACTTAGCAAAATAATATGTTTTACACCTGTTGCCATCCACAGTAGGTCTTAGGGGAGGGTTTTGTATATCCTTATGGATTTTTGGGATCCCGAATATACCTGCTACCATGGGCCACTTATTGTACAAAAAATCATACTCATCCAGATCAATCTTTCCCTGAAATAACATGTCTAATAACTGTACATCAATTTTTGCATAGGCAATATTGTTTGTTTCTTGAAATGTCTTGATAAGTATTAGATAATAGCAGTTCATTCATTCTATTGTTGTAATCTACTAGGTCCATGATAACAACCCCTCCACCTTTATCGGGTTTCATGATACGAAGAGATATGTCATGCATAAATTCAAACAGCAAATGCATCTCTATATCACTGAAATTAGTATAACCCTTCCCTGGTTGTTGAATAATATTCCTAAAATCATTAGCACAAACTTGTTCATATGACAATAAAGCACCATGAATAGGGGGGTTAAATTTATTAGATTTCATTAAAACATTGCTAGAAACCACATTGGTATCATTAGTTGAATCTCCACAAAACAAAACAGCTAAATTAAGCTTACGAATAAAATGTTTCAAGTCAATCAGAGTTTGATCTATTCCTGCTCTATTAGCAGGAATAAACCCAAACCCTTTGGCCAACAAGTCGGCATGTTCAACTGAAAAGTCCTTATGTGAAAAGTTAAAGATGGTGAAGTCCTTACTGGAATTCAGTACTTTTTTCACAATGTTATTGGCATTAATTTCGGCAAAACTGCCACTTAACAGCTCTACCGTTTCTGTCTCAGGCCATTCTTCTTGTTGAATCCTGCCTTCGGTCTCTTTTTAAATATATAACTAGTTTTTTAAAAAGTTTTTATAGAGTTTTTTTTAATTGATTAAGTGTTTTCGAGTCATGTGATTGTTTCTAACTATTATTTAAACTGATTGATTGGGCTGTGCTTTCAATTCTGATGATGTCCTAATGGATGAAAGTGCTTAATGTACTGTTGCGGTTGGTTTGGAATAAAGCATTTTACTGGACTTTTGTCTCCCTTGGCTTGCATTTCATTACTGTTTAGCTATATTTCACTGTCATTTACAGCAATTCATTACTGTTTAACTGCATTTTATTGCAATTCATTGCTGTTTAACTGCATTTTATTGCATTTCATTGCTGTTTAATTGTAATTTTTCATATTGTGAGCTCTGTTCATGTTAGGAAATGGTTAATCTGTGCTTTTCTGTGATATTTACTGTGTTCTTAACCCTTAAATTGAGTAGCATAGTTTGGATACAGGTTTGCTGCATCCAGAGCTGTTTGTTTTTGCCTTCTATGTCTCTGTCAGCCATCTTGTGTTTGCCTTCTGTGTTTCTGGAAGCCATGTTGTATTAGTAGGCACCTATCTTCTCTGCTAGTGAGAGTAGCAGGGCTGGCTGGACCTTGTCTGGCACAGGTTGATTGGTAAAGAGAGTAGCGGCTAGCAGGATTGGCTAGATTTTTGTATTACTAGAATCATTTTTTTGTTTGAGCTGGTTTGGGCTTGTTTGAAATTTGCACACTACAACTGTGCTGCACTGTTTTTAACCCATTGCAAGGTATTCCAGCTACAAATGTTCCCTTAGTAGCACATATGTGATCACCTAGTAGTGCTGATCTTAGACCTTCCACCCTTTACCCCCTTAGCCCTCTCTGGCCCCTCTCCCTCAGATTCTGACAAATATGGATAGAAATTTTCTTATGGTTTCTCCTGCCAGTCTGGTTGATATGGGCATCCTGAGACAGTGTAGCAACTGCCTTATATACATGGACAACCTTCTACTACTACCACCTAGGAACACAATTTGTGAGAGATGCAATTACATTAAGAACCTAGAGTCTATCCTCTCTCCCTCACAAGCCAATATATATGGCACTGAGAAGGATGTCAAAACAAACACCAAACATCAAATACCACCCACACCTACACAACACATACCCACATATGTGGAGGTCATCAACAAAAACATACCCAAACAAAAGAGACTTCTGGGGCAAAAACACATGTGAACTCCACAGCCCACTACACAACATATCACACATAGTTCACACACCTGTGTCTCACAGCCACTAAGGCTTAACCATAAACCCAACATATTAGTCATAGGAGACTCCATTGTGAGACACACACATGTGCCCCTCAACAGGCTGGATAAGGAGAAAGTCATGGTTAGTTATTTGTCAGGTGCCAGAATCCACCATATCACACGTGCACTCAAGTCTCTCAACAACAAGTACTGTTATGACTCTGCCATAGTCCACGTTGGCGTGAATGACTGGAGACGTACCTCCCTGGACTATATGAAGAGAGACATGATCGAGGTCACTGAATATGTGTCCCAGGCAGTTATGTCACCAGCCTTAAGCAGCATTCTGCCATCAACCAGAACGATGCCTCAATACAAACAGAAAATGTTTGACTGTAACAATTGGCTTAGTTTCTGGTGCCATTCCAAGTGGATCCAGTACCTGACAGCCTGGAAAGACATGATCGACAGACCAGAAAATTTTGGCAGAGATGGCCTGCATTTGTCTCCTTTGGACGTCTGGCTTCTGGAAAGGCTCATGCCTCTCCCATAGTGCCTTTTTTAGGCAATGCCATTAGGTCAAAACTACCAACATGAAAATGTCATCAAAATGCAAATTAAGGGTCACACTGCTAGATGCTAGGAGTCTAAACATGAAACTGTACTCATTGCAGGTGCTGACATTTGTGCAGTCACGGAAGCCTGGTTCAAAGCTGCAGACAGCACCTCAGCCATAACAGGTCACTCATCCTATCATACATTCAGACCCCAAACCATGGGCAGCAAAGTAAAAGGGGCTGGAAATTCAATATATATTAAAGACATACACACTCCAGGCTGGTCAAACAGTATGATGTACAGGAGACACTCCAGGTGCAGTTAATCATTGACAAGACCCCTATTCAAGTCATAGCTATCTACAGGCCCCCAACTTTGACTCAAGATGCCCACTTCAGCTATCTGAACCTCTTCAAATCAATCAAGATTCAACCCTTTACCCTGATCCCCGGCAACTTTAACTATCCAACCACAGATTGGAAGAACTACTCATGCCAAAACACAAATGCCCAGAGATTCCTTGATTTTGTCAGTGCTAATGCCTTGGACCAGTTGGCTGCTACCCCCACAAGAGGTGATAATATCTTGGACTTGGTGTTAACCATCATGAATAATCACTGCAGCATCCCTACAGTGTCATCCTCCCTGGTAAGATCTGACTCAAAGCAGTCACTTTCAAAGTCACTATCTCTCCTGATGCCCCCCCACCCCCCAAGCTAGGGTCAAACATAAAAAACTTTTCCAAAGCTAATTACATCCTCCTGAGGGAAGGTATAAACAGCTTCACAGCCCCCTCCTCCTCCTTAGGAACTGACACAAATGTCCAAACCTACACCAAAGTACTATATGAGCATTTATATAGCTGCATAGAATCAGGAATACCCAACAGGACAAAATCATCCTCCTCAAGGAAGAGTAAGCCTGTCTGGTGGACATCTGCAATAAATAAACTCTATAATAAATGGAAAGAATTGTTGTCCAGGACCAAGAAGGAGCATGAGCCTAATTGGAAGCAATCTCTCCTTTGCCTAAACAAGCAAATAAGAGCACTAGTGAAATCCTCCAAACCAAACTTCGAGTCCAAACTGGGCACATCTACTAAAGACAGTCATAAGGCTTTCTTCACGTATGTCTGCAGTCAAAAAGAAGCACTCAGATCTGCTCAGAACTGGTGGTCAAGGACACCACATACACAAATGCTGTAGATATAGCCAACCTGCTAGCAGACAGGTTCATTGAAAACTTTACCCCTCTGTCCCCCCATCAATAAATTAGGACATCCCAAGCACCTGCCCTCTCCCCTTATCTCTCTGGAGCAAATTATCACTGCCCCCTCAAAGGCAAAAAATACAGCCTCCATGGGAACAATAACATCCCAGGCTGCATCCTACATGAACTCAGACAGGAACATGCAGCACCATTAGGCACCCTGTTCAACCAAAACCTAAGTACTGGCTTCATGTCAGCCGAGTGGAGGACAGCCACTGTCATCCATTTGCACAAAGGTGGAGCGATCCAGGAAATTATGGACCCATCAGCCTAGCTATCTTGATCTGCAAGGCCATGGAATGGGTTATCAAGGACCTCATTAACAAGGACATTGACAACCTCCAAACATTTGATCCCACACAGTTTGGTTTCATCAAGGGGAGGTCATGCCTGTTAAATTTGGTCGATGTCTTTGAGACAGTCACCAAAGCCATGGACGAGGGGAAGATGGTACACACAGCCTATCTTGACCTGGTCAAAGCCTTTGATACTGTTCCCCATTCAGGTATAATAGATGAACTCTCTCAACTAGGCATCAATCTGTATATTACCAGATGGGTAGCAAGCTGGCTCACTCATAGTACCCGCATAGTCAGAATAGGGGAATCCACCTCAAGCAGTAGACCTGTAATGAGCGGTGTACCCCAGGGATCAGTCTTGGGGCCTCTGTTGTTTTGGGATATACTTTTCTGAGGTGCAGGCTAAAACCAGTGGACTATGGCTGACCACGTTTACAGATGACTGCAACCTGGGTGCTGTCATCACTTCCCCTAGTGATGTGGACATCATCCAAGAGTGTTCACCCAAACAAATGACTGGTGCCAGAAACATGGCCTCAAACTGAATGCCAAACATCATCATCCCCTTTGGGGAGAGTGACATCCCCACAAATTATCACATTAATAACAAGGTCTTAAGGACGCAATCAGTCGTGAGGGACCCGGGCACCCAGGTTGATAGCAAACTGACTTTTGACCATCATATTGCCTCCGTTGTGTGGAAAGCTTTCTACATGGCCCACCTCATTATGAAGGGTATCTCATCCAGGAACAAGGAGGTCACAACATCCCTGTATTATTCCCTTATAAGACCCATTATTGAGTACAATGACCCTTTTGGCATGTACCTCACAAAGCACATGCAACAGCTGGAGAGGCCACAGAAGTTACTCACCAGGAGAATCCAGGGCCTCAAACATTTACCCTAAACAGAAAGGCTAAAAGCCCTGTCCCATACAGACTCCTCAGAGGTGACCTCTGTCTGGGATACAAAGGAATCTCAGACCGCGTCGTGATGGGACTGCTGCATATCCACAAGTCAAGCTTCACTTGAGTAACCCACACGAATGACCTCAACCTGGTCTGTGACATCAATAGGACTTGTTGGTGGGACAGATTTGTGTTGCAGAGGCTGTCCCTTTTTGTGGAATAGACTCCCTTTCCATGTCATGCAGATTTCCTCATTAACCTTTTTGAGCAGAACCTGGATAACTGGATGGGGAACAGAAAATAATCCCCTGGGATTCCACCTGTGTCCCTGCTGGACAGGGGCATTGGGTGCTGACTTGTTGGAACATGGGCTAAATTCTTGGTTAGGCTTGTAAGGGCCTCAGGACCAATAGCCTAGTAACTTCCTATGATCCTATGATTTGTTAGACTTGAGTTCAAAAATGGGAATATGGTGTATCTTATTGCAGATGTGAGTGAAGTATTTTTTCCAAATTAACCTGAGAGAGAAATGGAAAAAATGGATTAAATACAACAAATAACAACGATTTTGTTATGCTAGGATGTACAGTTTACTGAAGACAATGTTATGTTGTGATATATACATTGTTAGTATTAAATCAGTCTCATACCCTTTCATTCTTCCCTCTTTCACAGACATCCATCATGCTTAATAGTCCTCTCTTTTGTCTCAACACTGACTGGTAGCAGAGCTCTGTCTTCAGTGAGTGTCACCTCCAGCCTTGTGTCCCAGTATCTGTCTGTCCCTTCTCTGCTCTTTTACTACTACCTTTAACTATCTTCTCTGAGACATTATTTTTATCTGCATGCACCACAATGTGCTTCAAACTGTCTCCCTTGATGATGTCCCCTTCTGTGTTCTGCTAAATCTAATCTATGTAATCATTTCATTTTAAGCTGAACTTTATGATCTCCTTTGCCAAAACTCTTAATCCTTTTGGTAACCGTGTTTCTGAAAACCTAAACTATCATCTGCCTCAGTACTGTTTTCTTGCTTCATTTCCTGCTCCTGATCACTTAACATGTATATATTACTTTTCACTGTCAAATCACATATTCCAACACTTCTGACTGCTCTTCCTACACTAGACCCTTTTCTCCCACTTACTGCAGTGGTGGTGCTGCGGTACCATTGTCACCTCACAGTAAGACGTTGTCCTGTTCGATTCTCAGCTAAAGCGTCTTCTGTGTGGAGACATGCGTGAATGGGCGTACCTTCATTGAAGGTTGTGCGTCAGAGCTGGCAGCTCGGCATATAAAAATCTACTGCCAATCATTAGCGGACCGGAGTTCCACTGTGGCGACCCCTAACTGGGAAAAGCCAAAAGACACAACAACAACTGTTCTCCTCCAATAAGATCTGCACACTGTTACTCTCCTGGCTCTATAACCGCTGTATCCCCGAGTCCTCTCCTCTCAATGTTGTTCTTTTCTTGGATCTTTCGCTACCCCTGTTGATCATACATCTCTGCCTTCCATGCAGGGCACAACTTTCTTAATTCTTTCCTTCACAGTTGGTAAGGAATTGTTTAATCATAGTACAGAAAATGTACAGAAAACATAAATATTAAAATAGCAAGGTAATAACTTATTGCTATTAAAAATAAAAGTTTGACAGTTTAAAAGCTATTATTAAGGAATCCACTATAACCAGTGCAGGGTGTAAAATCAGTGTATAGCCAGGGAACTAAACTGTACAGCTCTGGTAACAGATAACAGAAGTTAAGACATGAAACTAAAACTGATACAAACATAAGAAATGTGTAAGGAAAATAGACACTCTAGTAAACATAGGCTCAAACTTCGGTAGTGCAAAAGTAAAAAAATTAAAAGGGTAAAATAAATTGTTTGTAACACATCAGAATTTATAGAAGTAATTAAAATTATTCACCAAACTAATATAGCTAAGATGCATTTTAGCATGTTATACACTAACTATAAATTAGAAATTAAGCTAAAACCTACAAATCCAAATCATTGTGCAATTAAATCCAAATCATCATGCAAGACACCACAACCTGAACTGTATACTAAAATTAGAAAGCCAGCAAGTACAAACTGAAGACTATCTTTTCTTTAATTAACTAATTCAGATGTTTATCAAGCAAAAATTAAACTAGTTGGACTTAATAAGGCTTGCTATTTATTCAAACTTTTGTTCACTAACTATATATAACCAAGCCTTCAGAATTGGGCAGCACTGTAATATAGTGGCCAGCATCATTGTCTCACAGCCGTTAGCTCTCCTGTTCAATTTCCAGCTGCACATTCTCCCAATGTCTGCACATGTATTTTCTCTATGGGTTCTGCCCCTCCAATACAAACACACATCCCAAATATGTGCTTTGGATGAATTGTTAGTCCTCCAGAGTGCCAGCTCTTGTGGGTGCTGTTTGCCATTTTTGTATGAGTGTGTGTCCTGCAGCGGGTTGGTGTCCTGTTTGGGATTAGTTTATAGGCTTGCATCCATCTGTGGTTTCGTATTTTCCAGCCTTGAGCAGTTTTTTTGATCTAAGTGCCAGGAGATATCTAACTCTGCAAAGACACACTGATTTTGATTAAGTGGATTACTGGAGAATCAATGAGTGAATGAATGAATGCATAAATGAATGAATCTTTGACATCTGCAAGTTTAATATCTCTTCATAGATCTGGATTGCAAGACTCCAGAAATCTGAGTTATGAACTGCCAGCTGTAAGTTGTAACAAGCCAACATATTTAAACTGCAAAGAAATTAAGTTTTCATATATAAATGCAAAAATCATGAAACTGAGATGGCAGGTTCACAGCACCATAGGAATTATGATGCAAGTAAGTCTGGAAAATATGTGCACCTTTGCAGTTGCCATCCTCATGACGTACACCCCACTTACACAAGGGAAAAGATGTCAAGCCATGGTACACAGCATTCGTCAAGGTTAGCCTTGAAAAAGCAAAAGCATCAGTCTGCTTAACATGCATGGGCAGTTTGTTCCAGATACGGGGCATCCACTGGGCAATGAATCTATTCCACCAACATGTTTTATTTATTTGTTGGTTAAAGTTCTTATCTCTGTTCTGTTATTTGTGTACCTGTTCATTCTGTGAAGGTATGAGAGATTCATTAGGTTGGGGGATTTGATGGCATGGAATGCTAGGTATAGAGCTCCATGCTGGGAGCTAAATGTTAAGGTTATTTTTATTTAGAGCTATAGGGATGTAACAAGTAAGAAAGTTATTAGTGAGAAAATATAGTGTGCTTAGGTAATGTGGCCAAAGGCATGACACTAACATTTAACAAGTTTCAAAAAATTAGTTTTTAGTTGTGTCTAGACAAAACAAATTCTTACACCAGAGAGACAAGTAATTGTTACCGTCTCATTGTCCTACCTCATGAGCATGTCATCTGTGTGCCTGATAATGGGGTCATCAAGTACTAGAACATTTATACTCGTATTCCCTGAGCTTGTGGTTTTGGAATGCTTACGTCCACAGTGTGATTCTTTCCTACTTTTTTATTTCTTCAAATCTTTTGGGTTTCTAATACTATGACGAGAATGGACCCCATTCCTAAGTCAAAGTACAATTAAAGTTCATGAAATTAGTATTGTTTCAGTCTTTGATGTCAGCCAAAAGTGCTCTTTGCAGCACCCGCAATGTGCCCAGTAATGACTTCTTCTGCAATTTGTACAGGGTTACATGGATTGGTAACATATCTGAATATGATTGTAGATTCTTTTTATAAGACCCATTGCTCCTACTACTATTGGAACTGTCTGGGTATCTCTCTTCCACATTGCTCATATTTCTGCCTGCAAATCCTGATATTTTATAACTTTATGTCTCTCTGTACGCAAGAAATTGTAGTCACTGGGTGTAGCAATTTCAATGATCAATGCTACTTTTTTCTTCTTTTCTTGGACCACCATATCCAGTTTTCTAGTATCTATCTTTTGAACTGTTGGTAATGGGTGATCCCATGTGATATAAACTTCATTGTTTTCTATGATGTTTTGTGGCTCATGTTTCCAGTGTTTTTCAGCCACTTCAATACTGCCTTTAAGTATACAGTCCTTCTGCTATTAGTATTTCATAACCAGCAACAAGTTGTGTGACTGTATCCAATTCGGTTTTACAAAACCTACATTTGTCTGTTTCTCCTACATGTTCAATGGACTTTGAAAACCAGCATGTATGTAGCCCACTGTCTTGGACTGCCAATATTAGCCTTTCATCTCTTGGTTTAAATTCACCTCAACTATTCGCCTCTCCTTAACCATTTCTGCATTCATTCTTGATCAGTATGAGGTTCTTCTGAAAATTTTCTATACTTGCAACTATATTCGTGCTTTTTCCACATTTCTTGCCTTCTCATCTGGACCCTCACCTTATATTCTTTCTTTTGCTTTTTGGCACATTCATTGCTGCCTGATTTTTATCTACTTCTGGTTTGATTTCCATTCCTGCTTGATGACGATATACTTCTGCTAAATTAAGCAGAGAATTCATCTTAGATTTACTCTCTTCGTGTTTCAAAACTTTCACTACATTTGGGTCTTGTGAGGTCAGCAGATATGTGTGGTGACCCACAATTGCAGCTCTATACATGTAATCAATTTCAAGAAGGCCCATCCCTCCTTTGGAATGGGGAATATGTAATCTTGGTATACACTGATTTTTATAATCCATGCCTGGCTCCAAGCCAGTGAGTCAGACATCTTGTCCATTTAAAGTTTGAGAATAGGTTAAAATTGTTTCAGCCCTGAGACCTCTAATCATTCACTTTACAAGATAAACTGTGTCTGCCAAGTGCCAGCTATCCTGAGGGAAACTTCAGAGGAAACCAGCTACTAGATGGTTCGATTAGTCTTTCACCCTTATACCCTGGTTGGATGACCTATTTGCTTGTCAGGACCACTATGGCCTCCACCCGAGTTTCCTCTGGCTTCGCCCTGCCCAGGCACAGTTCACCATCTTTCAGGTCACACCAGGTACGGTCATGCCCCACCTCCCCAACAGGAAGGGTGAGATGGGCTGGCGGTGTGCCCCCATGCACACCGGCCCTCTCTTTCATTGTGCTGTGGGGTTTCCTGCCCACCCTCAGACTCGCACACCTGTTAGAGTCCTTGGTCCATAGCAACTAAAGATTATAGACCAATAACTTCCGACAACGTATAAACTACACACGGGAATTGATACTGACAGTTTATAGTCATTTAGAAGAAACCTCAATTATGGCAGCAGAACAAAGGGGCAATAAAAGAAAGCCATATGGAAGAAAGGATCATTTGTTGTTAAATAAAGACATACTGGAGAACTGTAAAAAGGGAAAGAATTTAAGTATGGCATGGATTGACTATAAAAATGAATTTGATAGTTTCTCACATTCATGGATAAAAGAGTGCTTAAAAATGTACAAGATACACCAAACACTGATTGACTACATTACAATGACCATGAAACAGTGGCAGACCACTTTGCAATTAATGATAACTACTGAGAAAGACCAGTGAAAAACAGCTCTACTTTCCACCAAAATGAATTTATTAATAAAACTTTACAAATCTCTAGCACCTCGGCTATTGCCTTTACAGAGTACTTTGCAATTAAGCCATGATAAAGGACAAATTATTATCCCAGGGTTAAACATTCAAAGGGTGATATTCCAGGGTGACTCTCTGTCACCATTGCTATTCTGCCTTGCCATTAGCCCATTAAGCTGTCTACTTAACAGCTTAGGCCATGGCTACAATTTTGCTCCAAGAAAACAACAAAGTGTAAAGACTTCTCATCTTCTCTTTGTCGATGTTTTAAAACTGTATAGCTCATCAGATGAGGAACTGAAAGCAGAGCTGCAGGTTACCAAAACATTTTCAGATGATATAAGAATGTAATTTGGTCTTGATAAGTGTGAAAAAGCAACCTTTAAAGCAGGAAAACTACAACACCAGGAAACATCAGTTTGGGACAAGAATGTGATATAAAAGAACTTGAGCAAGAGGGAGTGTATAAATATTTGGGAATTGATGAAGGATCAACAATAAAACATGAACACATGCAAATAAAACTTAGTAAGGCATACATTAGAAGACTTAAATTAATTCTGAAAACAGCATTGACATCTAGGAACAAAATCCATGCTATAAACCAATTTGCTCGTCCTTTTTTAACTTACAGTTTTGGAGTGATTGACTGGCCCCAAAATGTGTTGGATAGATTAGATAGGAAAACAAGAAGGATGCTTCATGCTCACCAAATGATTTATAAAAATCTACTGGTGATTCTTTCCTCTTTGACAGAGTGGTAATGTTGTAGTACTGTATTTATGTTGAGGCGAGGAAGTGATATTTTGGCAACCTCATTATACACTGGTTGTTGGTTACATGCTCATGTGTGGATGGTGTAGTGTGATGCTTAGAATTCTTTGTTTTAAGAGAGAGAGGTTTTTCTTCATGTGATGATACTTGCACCTCTCACAGATTGTGTTGTGAATATCAAGTATTAATTCATTTTCTCTGAGCATTAGGCAGTTCTTTTGCTGTCTAAGGTCACTGGGTTTGATGAGGCTGGCTACAGATGAGAGAAAAGCTGATATGACATCCATGTTAGTCAAGCTATTTTATTTCTTTTAAGTGGTCAGTGGCACAGGTTCTATAGAACGGTCAACCGATGCTCAGAATTTGAAGGGAGGTTACAAAATATCTGAAGGCAGTTAAAATCAACACTAATTGAAAGGTTGCACTTTGGTTGTTACTCCAGCCTTCATCAGGTCTGATGAAGGCTGGAGTAACACAGCAAAGCTTACCATTTTTTCGTTTAAATAAACAGTGGAATTTACGGTCAGTTGTCCGCTCTTGTGTTTGTGCTACTGGACTATCTTTTATAACATTCAATAACACAACATTCACAAAAAACTTTTTTTTGGTATTTAAATACATATACAAGCTAAGGGATCTTTAAATCTTTAATGAGGTAATTGAGAATGTTATTCAAATGGTTTTATGTAAACCTGATAGGTTGGAATGTTTTTAGTGGGAAACTAATGTGTTTAAATAAAGACTGATTCAGTAATGTCATTATCTGAAGAAGTTACAGCTACTGTGATGAAAAACATGTAGGAGATTTTCTGCGTTTATGATTTTCACTGAGTTGTTCAGCAAGTTGGAATAAAAGCACAACAGAATACTTCATTTTCCCTGGATGTTTTTTTCATTTTATTTTTATGGTTGTAGTTGTGGTTTAACCATAGGCTGCTGTTTTGTTTGATATTTATAATAATAGGTAACTTGCAGCTTGCTGTGCAGAGGCTTGTAGCTCACTGGATAGCAGCAAGGTTCAGCGCAGGAAAGATTTTTGTGTGCCATTGATGTTCACAAAGAAGGTTCTACACCCAGAGGGAAAAAAAATGAAAGAAAGAAAGAAAGACATTTAGCAAGACACAAGTGTTTTGCATCCTTCAGCAATTGCAAATATGGCCTTCCAGTTTTAAAATAAACTTTAAGTGGTTGTTCGGCTGTATATCTTTCTTACTAACAAAATTAGTAAAGTCTCACAATGACAGTGAAAGTTCAGTCTACTAGAGAAGTCCATTACATCCTTTTTCAGGAATGTGTCTAACCGAGTCATTTTTGAAACAAAAACATTGGACAGTTATTTTGTACCTTTACTAAACATTATAAACTACTTTCACTGTCAGAAGCCAACAGAGCATTTGTTCTAGCAGTCATGTGAACCATACTGCAAAATCTCCCTTTCAGAGGTAATAACTGCTCTAGAATCTACAGTTTACTCATAATATGTTTATTTATACAGCAAGAACCTTGCTCAAAAAAAAAAAAAAGAAAAATCCCAGGGTGTTACAGGATATGCTGAAGTAGCAGGTCCTTGCTGCAGTAGGTTTCAGACCCTTCCTCCGAATGAATTCATATTCTCAGCAACAGTTATACTCAAGTATCCTTTTTAGAGCTATAGCCTTTAGATGGCACACATAATTCTGCTCAGTCTGTTTCAGACTGGTTAAACAGGTTTGGTAGTCTGGCCACAGGAATAATATCTGTTGCACATCTTCTAGTTTGCTCTGCATAGCAACACACTCAGTTACATGCTCCTCTGGCTTAAACTTTTCACCCTCTGATAGTTTCTACTGCTTGGAAGAGCAGAGGAAAGCTCAGTGGAGACTTACAACTCCAGACATCTCTTGTCACAAAAAGAATGCAGACTCCTCCCTTCACATAACAGCTGTCAGACAGGTTGTGGAATTTTGATTGCAGAAAACATGATTCAGATGACATCTAAGTATGTTTAGTACTTTGCCAGTTACCTATTACTTGGACACATCCTATTTTGTCCTACTATGTAATATATAGTTCCCTGCTAATGTGCTACTCTATAACTATTAACAGTTTTCAGATCAACTCAGTCTAACAGTTCTTAAACTGCTCTTTCTTCTTTATAAACCATTTAATTTCATATTCATATCCTCCTGCTCATATTATTGGCACATTTATTCTCATGAAGATCTTTCTCATAATATTGACTCATACTCTTCTTTTCTTGCATTCATTACTTCATTTCTTAATAGCCCACTTCATCTCCTCTTTGTTTGATTTAGTTTACTTTTAATGCAAAGCTCTTGCTTAAATGAGAGCTATGAGAAAACTGGCATTAAGATTTCACTGTCTAGTCTCTGTCACACTCTTGTGGTTTTATTTTATATTACAGCAAGGTGAGTCATTGTACTATTATTCATTCAATAAATGACCCCCCAAGAGTTCTATTTAAAAAAAATAATAATAAAGCTTCTGTTTTTTTGTTTTTTAATGAACTTAACATTTTATAATTTACTTTTGTATTAATTCACACAGATATATGTCATATTCATTTATGTCAGACCAAATTAACAATCTTTGGGAAAAAAAGCTGACACACTTCTAATTAAATGTATTTATTTTATTTTTTATTTAATAATCCGATGACTAGGCAAACTGAACCTCCTGGGGTTGGGGAGTGTGCCCTGTCCCTAATATTGTGCAATATTGGATTATATATAAAAATCAGGGGGTGTTTGGGTGTGGCTACACCCAACTGGGTTGGCAGGCTGGGCTCATTAGCTTTGGTTGGCAGCCAGCCTAGAAAAAGGTAAACTCTGACTCCAAACCCAGTCAACTTGTCAGGCAATTCAAAGAGAACGCAAACTCTGATTCCAAATCCACAGTTTGGCTGTTGGATGAAAGCTTGGCAGCCTTGTGGATGTCTTCTGGAGAAGAAAAGACTATGGGAGTAAATCCAGACAGAAAATCCAGAATGCATACCCTAAGGCAGTTGGTTGTCAATTCTGACCTCTTTCCAGCAACTCCTGCATCCAAGCTGATGCCAAATGATTTGCTTTGCATTCCTTTGGACTACATCAGGGAGGCCGAGAGGGGGATCCTGTCAACTGGGCATCTCAGGATCTCGATATACTAAACCCAGGCTTGCATCCTGGAGAGGTCATTTCAGTGCCACTGCTTACAGCATTAGAAACAACATGGGAGAAAAAAGTTGCAAGTTATAAGTCAAGAGTGATTGTTGTAAGCTCAGGTACTACGGGTTGTCTCAAATGGTGGCAGGGACCATCGCAGTCCCACTAGTCACCTATCGCTAGCCTCAAGCTGGGCAGCCCCCAGCCAGTAAGAGGCTGACCTGCCACAGTCTGTTGCTTCAATGGATGCTTGGTGCTAAGGTAAATACTGAAAAGCAGACTGTAAAATTCTGCGCCAGGCAATGAAAAAAGAAAAGTAAACTACCACTATTGGAACTGGAAAACTGGAATGTCAGGACATTATCCCCCAGCCTCTCTGATGATCTTCACCAGGTTGATGACTCCAGAAAAACAGTCATCATTGGCCATGAACTCAAGAGGCTCCACACTGATATTGCTACACTGCAGGAGACCACACTCCCAGCAAATGGTAGCCTCAGAGAACAAGACTACTTGTTCTTCTGGCAGGGGAAGGAACCACAGGAGCAGTGATTGCATGGCATCAGTTTTGAAGTGAGAATTTCCCTGCTGTCCTCAATTGAACTGCCATCAAAAGGCATGGTTCAAATCCTCTCTCTCCATCTCTCAATATCTTCAGGCCCAGTGACCATCCTGAGCATATATACTCCCACAATCTGCTCCTCAGCAGAGACAAAGGATGAGTTTTACATGGAGTTTGAGACTACTATCAAAGGGATACCTACCACAGAACACCTGTTCGTGCTTGGAGACCTCAACACCTAAGTTGGAGCTTATCATGATTACTGGCCCAGTGGCATTTAATAGTTTGGTGTTGGTAAGCTGAATGAGAATGGACAGACATTGCTTGATTTATGCTCTTACCAAAACCTTTGCATGACCAACACATTTTTTTGCCACCAAGCCTAACCACAGAGTATCCTTGCGACACCAAAGAGCTCATCACTGGCACCAGATGGATCTTGTTGTCACTAGAAGACACTTGCTGAACTGTGTCCTTGTCACCTACAGCTATCACAGTGCTGACTGTGACACTGATCACTAGCTGGTTGGCATTAAGGTGCATCTCCAGCCCAAATTAATCCACTGCTCAAAGCAGAAAGCACGCCCTGGTATTAACACTGCCAGGACAGCAATGCCAGACTTCTGCAAGTGATTTGCCGATAGTATTGCAGAGGCCCTCAAGGACTACCTGCAAAGCAGTGTTGAAGTGACATGGAATCACATCCATAACACCATCTACAACTCCGCCATGGATACCTTCGCAAAAAGAGAGAGGCAGAACCCAGACTGGCTTGAAGCAGGAATCATTAAGATCAAACCAGCACTCATAGCCAAGTGAGCAGCACTGCTCAACTACAAGATGGAGCCATCAAAGACAACTCTAGCTGCCCTCCAGAAGGCCAGAAACAACACTCATTAGATCACTCGACAATGTGCCAATGACTACTGGCTGAACCTCTGTCACAGCATCCAACTCACAGCTGACTGTGGCAACATCTGGGCCATGTATGAGAGCATGAAGAAAGCCTTCGGTCCCAGTACAGTCAAGATCACACCCCTAAACTTTGCCTAATTACAGACCGAGGCAAGCAGATGGAGAGTTGGGTAGAGCATTATCAGAAGCTCTACTCCAAAGAGACCATTGTCGCTGATGCAGCAATCAAAAATACAACCCCCCTTCCTATCATGGAACAGCTTGATGATCCACCCTCTGTAGAGGAGCTCAGCAAAGCCATCAACTTCCTTGCCTGCACTAAAGCTCCAGGAAAGGATGGCATTCCCCCAGAGGTCATCAAGGTTGGCAAGAAGTGTGTTCTCCTTGACCACTTGCATGAGCTCCTGTACAGTGCTGGCAGGAAGGAACAGTGCCCCAGGATATGCATGATGCTAACATCATCATGCTGTAAAAGAACAAAGGAGACAGATCTGACTGCAACAACTACTGTGGAGTATCCCTCCTCAGCATTGCTGGGAAGGTCTTCACCCATGTAGTTCTGAACAGGCTGCAATTACTCCCAAATGGGTTTACCCCAAGGTGCAATGTGGATTCAGAGTGGGAAGGTCCAGGATCAGCATGATATTCTCACTAAGGCAGCTGCAAGAAAAGTGCCACGAGCAAAGGAAACCATTGCACATCACCTTCATTGATCTAACTAAGGCATTCAACTTGGTTAACAGGAAAGGCCTCTTCACCTTGCTACAGAAGACTGGATGTCCCCCAAACTCCTTAGGATGATTACATCTTTCCACAAGGACATGCAAGGTGTCATACAATATGATGGCTCCTCATCAGACCCATTTACAATCAGGAGCAGAGTGAAGCAAGGGTGTGTACTTTCCCTGACACTCTTTGGCATCTTTTTCTCTCTGCTACTGTCCCATGCCTTCAACGATGAGGATGGTGTATACTTCTACACCAGAAGCATTGGTAATCTCTTCAACCTCACATGCCTCCAAGCGAAGACCAAGGGGTGGACATTACTCATCAGAGAGAGATGCTGTTTGCAGATGAAGCTGCTTTGACTGCTCACACTGAGGAAGCACTACAACACCTCATAAGCTCCTTCTCTGGTGCTTACAGAGCGTTTGCTCTCACAATTAGCCTCAAGAAGACCAACATCACGGGGCATGATGTCAGCAGCACCCCCTGAATCTTCATCAGCAATCACACTCTCAAGGTGGTGAAGGATTTCACTTACCTGCACTCCACCATTGCCAGCAAGCTCTCCCTGGATGCTGAGCTGAACACCTTGATTAGTAAGGTAGCAACAGCAATGGCATTCCTAACAGCAAGGGTCTGGCATAACTCCAAACTGACCATCAACACTAAGATTAAGGTGTTCTAAGTCTGTTTGCTCAGCATGCTGCTCTGTGGTAGTGAAACATGGACCCTGTACTCCTGCCAAGAATGCAGTTTCAATTCATTTAATCTACACTGCCTCAGAAGGATCCTGGGCATCATCTGTCAGGACCGCATTCCAAATAAGAACATCCTAGAGCAGGCAGGGATATTAACTATGTTTGCCCTGCTCTCCCAAAGGCACTTGTGCTGGCTTGGTCATGTCAGCCATATGCAAGAGTGTCAAATCCCCAAAGACCTTCTGTATGGAGAGCTTGCCACCAGCACCAGATCCACAAGAAGGCCCGTTCTGTGTTTCAAAGACGTCTGCAAGCATGACATGAAGGCAGGCAACATCATTTCAGCAGGCTGGGAAGCCATAGCTACAGACTGGAGACTGGCCATCAAGACATGTAGCCAGATGAGCAAGAAGAAAAGAGAGGAGGTGTGGGAGGAAAAACAAGAGCGCACATGGCAGAGGACAGCTTCAGTACCTAGACAGTCAGGAGTCAGATACACCTGCATAAATTGTAACAGAGTCTGATGGTCAAAAATTGGACTTTACAGTCACAGCAGGCACTACATTTCAACTGCTGACTGATTTTGTGATGCAAACTTCATTGTCTCTCTAGACAGAAAAAGGCCATCTATATTTATATATATATATATAGGTTTACCTTCATAATGCCGATCACTTTATGGTCGACTCCGCTTCTGCGAATACCAAACTGCGACTTTTCAAAACGTCGAATACCAAATTTCCGAACGACAAAATCTCACCCTCTTTTTGATCCATGTTAGCACTGGTGTGGTGGTGTGACGCAGTCGGAAATGTCGAATTCGAAGTTTTTTTGACATTCAAAAGGTTTTGCGGTTCTAATTTTGCAGAAAAGGTTCGGTGATGTAGCCGGTCAATTATATGTGATCGACATTATAAAGGTAAACCTATAAATATATATATATATATATATATATATATATATATATATATATATATATATATATATATATATATATACACACACACACACACACACACATATATGCATATATATATATATATATATATATATATATATATATATATATATATATATATATACAGAGTGTGTGTGTGCTTGTGTGTGTGTGTGTGTGTGTGTGTGTGTGTGTGTGTGTGTGTGTGTGTGTGTGTGTGTGTGTGTGCTTGATCTGTCGTTTTGCATCAGGCTATAGTTTTATTATCCCTGTGAAGTTTTATTTGATCTGTATCTCTAACATGCATTTGTAGTGTACCTTATGTTCTCAATGACATTGTATAATATGATTTTTATTGTGTCAATGTAAGCCAGGCTGGGCCTGAAAAAGGTCGTAGTTGATCAACGCTCTAATCCAGTAAACAAATGTAAATAAATGAAAATAAATAAATAACATATTTTTAATTTTAAGCTATAGCCTTGGAAATCAGCTGTGAAGGAAGAAAGATTTTCTAATAACTGTGGATACATAGTGGTCAAAGGATGGTTTGTATTCAAAAAATGTGTCTTGCTCTCAGATAACAATGTCAGTCTTGAGAGGGGTACCTTGGATGTTGTAGAATAACAGGTGTGTTGTACCTTTAAGAAGCATTTCCAGGACCTGAACGTGCAATATAAATAGCAGGTACATGCTAGCTTCAATGCCATTTTGTGAGTACAGCCAGACTGTGAACATCTATACATGAGAATACTTGTTTGTATATATGTTTATGTTTGTATATAATAAAGCTATTTGAACAGAACCCACAATGTTTGTCACATTCATCCTGACTAGAGGAGCGACATGGTGTCAGAATCGGGATTCCAGAGACTGCTTTTCAGAGCCACGAGGTGCATTGTTAAGAGTGAAGGTAAACTAAGTGAACTGAATGCAGAAAATGGGCCAGAAACAAACTAAAGGTAATGAAAACTTGCATGAGCAATTTATTTTATAAAACGATAAAACAGAGCATTACAAGGGCACAAAAGGCATTACTAAGCAAACAAATAGAACAAAAACATTTATTAAGCAAATGAGAAGCATAAAAAGTTTATTAATTAAACAAAATGTTCAAAATTAAGAGATTTGATAAACCAAGCATCAGAAAAGCACGAAAAGTGTTCAGAGTTACGTTAGAATTGCAAAATGTGCATGTTTAAAGTAAAACAAGCATGTTTAGAGTTAAGCACAAGAAAATATAATGGGCATGAAAAGAGATTAAATGAGCAAAATGAATATAACAAAGGCCAAAACGGGCACATTAAGTATAAATATAACCTAATGTTATTCAAAGTATCTCAATGTGTGCAAAGGTGCTTACAGTGTGTATTTATTACAGTGCATTTATTCTGAAGAGTTTGTTGTATGCAAAGTGTCACTATTTCATAAAATACAGTCAAATACAACCGTTTTGAAAAGTTTCTTATGCTGGGTGTGTCTATTCACAGATTGCCGCCATTGCAGAGTGATTTTTGCACTATACACAGTTGTTTAGCAAAGTACAGCCATTTTGGGGAAATTTCAGTGTGCTGTGCACTGTTTATTTGCAAAGTGCAGTTACTTTGAAATGTTTCTTACTCTGAGCTTCTTCAACCAGGTTATTTGCACAGTGCAGTTATTTGAAATGTTTCTTACACTAATGAGAGGTGATTTCAATAGTATTGCAGTCCCTGGGAAATGCATTTTGCAAAGTTCAGTTATATAGAGGCTTGTTGTGCTGTTGTGCATAGTTACAAGCACTGGCATAAATTTCATGCATATGTATATGTGTGTGTGCTTGTGCATACTGGCAAAAGTCTTCACTGAGATGTATTAATATGGCAGATGGCTTTTGAAAACCACTGCCACTTGTATTTCATCAGAGTATTGCAGAGAATTGTAGAATATTTGAGCAAGAGTATGATATATTCATACACTTATTCTGATAAAGATGTACATACCAGGGCATTCATTTTGCTAAATCTAGCAGGGTCAGACACCATAGAAAGAGAGTGCTCATTTGTATATGCACCAGCAGTATATGAAGGTGAAGGGGCAAATCATCATATTGTTGTGCAGACTGAATCAAGGGAAGACCCCCTAGTGTTTGAAGTGCAAATTTAGAGAGATGTGCAACCCCAGACCAATGTTACATTAGAGAGGGATTTGTTTTATGTGAGAAATCAAAAGCAAGGAGAAACATTTGTAGCTTGTATCACTGACCTGAGAAATAAAGCTAAAATATGTAAGTTTGGTGACTTGAAAGATGAATTAATAAAGGACAGGCTCATGTGTGGTATTAATTGTGTTGCTGTGAGAAAGATTTTGCTTTGTGACAGTAATTTAATGCTGAGTAAAGCTATTGAGATTTGTCAAATTTATGAAGTTACAGAAAGGCACACAAATATGCTTACAAGTGATAAGAGCATGGTTTCAGCAGGTTGCAACATGTGGCTGGCAGAAACAGGTCTAAGCACATGGCAGCTGCTACCCCTGCGAACTTTCCTAGGAGGTCCCGCAACCTTCCAGCAAATTCTAAGACTAGTTCAGTTAAAGGAGCATGCTCAGTGCCATACATGGGTAAATCAGCAAAACCCAAGTCAAGCTTTATTGTTAACTGACGCAATTGTGGTGCCAACCATAAGTCTAAAAGAAGGGCTTAGCATTTGGTCAGCAATGCCATAAATGTAAAAAATGGAACCATTCTGAAAATTTTGCAAATCAAGTAAGCCTCACACTGTTATAAAGAAGGGTCATTCGAAAAAGCAAATTGATCAAGTTGAACTGCAACAGTCTGCTTTCTATGCAGATGGTGTATCAGTAATTGGTGAGAGAATTGATGCAGTAGACTTACTGGCAAAGAATGAAGTATTTTGTGCTGTCCAGGTCACTGGTAAACCCACTGAGCTCAAAGTAGACCCTGGTTCAAAGTGTAATGTTATGTCTGCAGATATATTTTCTAAGGTGAGAGCTGGTGACCAGTTGTACGAAACTTGTTGCTTATGGAGATGAAGAAATTCAAACTGAAGGCTCAGTAGTGTTTTCGTGTTATGTGGCCAAGAATTGTTATAGCTCATTACTCTATGTAGTTTGAAGACCTTTGCAGTCATTATTGGGTCTCAAAGACAGTTTGAGAATGAATCTGATTTCTTTTATCAAAGAAGTTCATCAAATAAGCACATGTCCCAGTTCCATCTTCACTAACACTATTTTTTCAGAGTACGCTGATGTTTTTGATGGGCAAACTTCCAGTTATGTATTCTATGAAGTTCGACCCAGAGATTAGTCCAGTGGTCAGACCAGCAAGAAAAGTTCTGATAGCTATGCAGCATAAAGTCAAAGCTCAGTTGGACAAAATGGCTCAGCAAGGTGTAATTTGTCCAGTTACAGAACCTACCGAATGGGTGTCGTCCATGATAGCAGCTCACAAAAAAGGCTCAGATGAAATCAGAATATACATTGGCCCAAAGCATTAAAAACACCGCATCATGCCATGTGTACAGCTGAAGAAGTCGCAGCTGTAATACCGAATGCCACTGTTTTTTCTGTTTTTGATGCAAAAAGTTCATTTTGGCAAGTAATGCTTGATTGCAAATCTTCATTCCTGACTACATTCAGTAATCTATTTGGAAGATACAGATTTCTTAGGATGCCATTTGGTATAAATTCTGCAAGTGACGTCTTTCAGCGTGGAATGGAGCAAATTTTTTCAGGTTATCCTTGTGCTACAATAGTAGATGATTTGTTAGTCAGAGGCAATGGTGAAGCAGAGCATCACGGAAATCTTAAAGAAAGTTCTAGACAGAGCACGTGAAGTGGACTTAAAGCTCAATCCTCTAAAGTGCAAATTTAGTCTACCTGAAGTTATTTATGTAGGTCATTTATTCATTGGCTTGAGACCAGACCTGTCCAAGCAAGCAGCCATTCTTGAGATGTCAGCATCAGATAATGTACAGGCTCTACAACATTTTCTTTGTATGGTCAACTATTTTGGCAAGTTCATACCAGACTTCAGTGAGTTGACAGTGCCTTTGAGAGAGCTAGCATGTAAGAATGTTACATGGTCATGGTTAGAGCATCACCAGAAAGGATTTGAAGACCTTAAGATGAAAATTGCTACTCCACCTACATTAAGATACTATGATGTCAACAAACCAGTAACTCTCTCCTGTGATGCTTCAAAATTTGGTCTTACCATAGTTTTTCTTTAAAAGGGTAGACCAGTAGCCTATGCATCTAGAACACTTACCCAAACTGAAATGCAATATGCTCAGATTGAGAAAGAACGTTTGGCAATAGTGTTTGCATGTTCCAAGTTTCACGGTTATATCTATGGTTGAGATATTCAGATTGAAACTGATCATCAACCTCTGGTGACTATTTTAAAGAAGCCTATGCATTCAGCTCCAGCAAGATTACAAAGAAGGATGCTTAAATTGCAAAAGTACAACTTCAAAATGTTCTGTCAAAAGGCAAACTTCTTTATCTGGCTGATACCTTATCTAGATAGCCCAGAAATACAACAGAACAGCTTGACACAGAAAATTTTGACTTTGATGTCATCATGGAAGTGTGTAATTCGTCTACCACAAGACTTGATGAGCTAAGAGATCATACAAAAACATCCAATTTTGTAAAAGCTCAACCACTACATTAATGTTGGATGGCCATCAAAGCAATCTAGTGTACCAACTTAAGTGCAACCCTACTTTCCTTACAGAAATGAGATGTTTATGGAAAATGGCATTATTTTCAAAGATCTTAAAATTGTTGTTTCTGCTTCCTTACAACATGAATACATCCAGATTTTGCATTGTGGTCACCCAGATTCTGAAGCTAACAAAAGAAGGGCGAGAGGACTAGTATTTTGGACTTCTCTAGCAAAAGACATTGATAGAGTACTTTCTTCTTGTTCAGTATGTAATAGTACCGAACCTCATTTGCAAAAAGATCCACTTCAGCTAAGTCAGGTTCCTGAACTACCTTGGTCAACAGTAGCCACTGACATATTTGAGTAGAACAATAAACATTACTTAGTAATGATAGACTCTTATTTGAACTGGTGTGAGATCAATCTGCTACCTAACCTAATGTCCACTACTGTTATTACCAAGCTGAAATGTCATTTCTCAGTCCACAGAAGTCCACAAAAGCTTGACTCTGACAGTGGTACCCAATTTACTAGTCAGTTGTATCAGAAATTTGGAAGAGAATGGGACTTTGTACATGTCACTAGTAGTCCAAAATATCTTCAGTCAAATGGACTAAACAATACCAATGTCTTTTTGAATTTACTCAGTCACAGAAAAATGTCCCGTGGCTATATACTTGGCTCACCTCCTCAAACACTTCTATCTAGGCAAACCAGAACAATATTGCCTATCAGTTTCAGTTTATTGAGCCTAAAGCTAAAAACAATAAAGCAATAAAAGCCCAATTGTTCAGAAAGCATTCTTTCCAGATGTTCAGCTATGACAAATCGATCAGATTTCTTCGTCGGTTCAAAAAAGGAGAGACAGTGAGAATACAAATGGCAAAAGGTTTCGACCGTATTGGTTAAGTAACAAATATAAGTGACGGGCCAAGATCCTATCTTGTGAAATCTGAGGGTGTGGAGCACAGAAGGAATCGCAGACATTTGCTTCCTGTACCAGGACTCTTATTGCAGCACTGTCCTTGTGATACAGACTCTACATCTCAGCGTGATTTAGACAATGTTCCAATCCCAAAATGTGTCTTTATTCCCACTACCATTTCTGATAATGTTCATAACGTCCCTAAGGTTGAACATTCAGCAGAGACAATCCTAGTTGCTAATCCCAATTCCAATTTATACGTCACACGATTTGGTCATATTTTCAGACCCAGTGTGAGATAAACAGCAACTTAGATGTAGTTGTATATATGCATCTAGTTTTGTATAATTGCATGATGGAAAATTACTTGTACCTATAGCATGTCAGTCAGTATTGTCAATGTCATTTCTCAAAGAGGGAGGATGTAGAATAACAGGTGTATTGTGCCTTTAAGAAGCATTTCCAAGAACTGAACCTGCAATATAAATAGCAGGCATGTGCTAGCTTCAGTGCCATTTTGTGAGTACAGCCAGAGTGTGATCATTTATGCATGAGACAGCTACTTTGTATATATGTTTATGTTTGTATATAATAAAGCTGCTTGAACAGAACCCACAATGTTCATCTACTAAATCCTTGACTAGACGAGCGACAGATTTTGTAGCAATATGGGTGCTCACATTTTACAAAGAAAATTATACTACATGTATTCACATTTAGTTTAAAGCCATGGTCATGATTCCATTCATCATTTGTACGTGACAGCCCTTCTTGTAGGATATAGAAGTCATTGGGAGAATTTATGATATAACCACATTTATAGTCATTAGTATATTTGGTCAACAAAAGGTTCTTCATGTCAGCTTTAATATCTGACAAATAAATACCAAATAGAAATAGCCCGAGTATCGAGCCCAGGGGCATACCACTCTTGCTTACTGCATTCTGCCAAAGATTCAGTTTGGTGTCCAGTAACAAAAGGGTTTATATGAAGCTTGACTAGTGTGCCTTTGATGCCTGAGTGTAATATCGTATTGTCTAATGCATTGGCTAGGTCAAACTACTCAGTATGCATCAATTTGTCTTTACCCTGGGTCATAGAGACACTATCTGTCAAAGATGTCCACCAGATTTAGCAGATAGGGCCAAAACTATTGTGCGTTTGAGTTTGTATGGCCAGCAATAATGAATTTCATCATTTTACAGATAAGATTTGTGAGGTTTATAAATCTATAGTTGCCTGGCTCAGTAGTGAAGCCCCCTTTGTGAATGAGGTTCCATGTCTCGGTTACAAAGTCAGTTGAGAGGTTGAGGTTAAACAGACAATGGAATGGGTCAGTAAGTCAGTGCTTAAAAATAGAAAGGATTTACCACAGCATGTATTTAGACCTTATGAAATATCTATAACTTGAGTATGATAACTAAAGAGTGGCACTCAGTCAGTCAGTTTAGATGTATATGTGCAAATTCTACAGCAAGGTACAAGGCTGAAATGGAATTCCAGTAAAACACACATCCTAAGAGTAGAAAAGGCTTTTACCCTTTTGCTATCCTTAACTCTGTGATGATGCAAGATATTGCCAGCTATGCCAGGAGAAGTAGGGCAGTGGATGTGTAACATATGCCAGCACAGCTAGCTGGAATTTTGTAAGTAATTATATGTCATTTGTAGATTAAACTGATTTGTACAATTGCTGTGTTGAAAATGTATTTGTAAAGTCGCTTATGTTAATAAATGTACCAAAAGTAGGTCCTGACTTTATTGTAACTGATTAAATGTATATGTTTTAACAGAGGATGCTGGAAGAGAAGAGGTTAATCTCAATTAACCTGACTTTGAAAAATATTCTGAAATTAAATTACTGGGCGTAGGCCATAAAGATGTTATCTCACAATTTTAATGAAGTCAGAGATGCAATTTCTGTAAGAATGGCTTGTTAGTCTCTGTAAGAAAAGCAGAAGTACTAAAATTGGATGGCATAGTGGTGCAGCAGTAGCATTGTCACCTCACAACAAGAGGTTCTCTGGTTCGGTTCTTGGCTGGAGTGCCTACTGCACAGAATCTGCATGCCCTCCCTGTGTTCATGTGGGTTTTCTCTGGGTGCTCCGGTTTCATTCCGTGTCACAAAGACATGCTTTTGGAGCATTTCTCCCCGAGCCTCTACTGAAAATTGGCTTTGTTCCAAGTTGGACGTTCCTGGTAAACAAATATTAAATGAATATTGTTTTACAACTTCCAGATTCTGCAATAAACTTTAGCAAAACTTGAGATATGTATTGTAACACGTGCTAAATTCTGGCAGCTTCTAGTGATGGGAGTAGTGTGAGAAACAGAGTCAGATGACCATTTGTGATGTCATTTTGTAACCTACTCTGAAATAATATTTAGACGTTACAGAGAGAAGTCTGTCAGTGACTTAGCAGTCTGTCTTTGGAACCTGAGAAAGAAGGACCCCTCACCTACTTCATCTTGCCTTGCTCTAGTAAGTGAACCAGGGAATAGTAATTCTTTAGGTCAGTCAAGAAATATAGTGAGATTAGTTAAGCACTGTTTTTCTGTATCTGTGTGAATCTATTCATCTGTGTTATTTTAATGTTTGATGTTTCCTGTGATTGAAACTCTGGTATTTAATATAAATAGATATTTAGTATTTTCATGTTCTTTTATTATTTATTATTAAATATATTTAAAATTGTCATTGTGGCTGGTCCTTCAGAGAATATTTTAAACTTTGGGAGGACTTGTATCTATTTGGTGACACTGTAGCCACTCCAGAAAGCCTTACTACATTGGCCAAACACTATAATTTGTATTAATATTAATTTCACTCAGTATAACTGGATACCCCTGTAAGTTAGAGTATCTGGCTCTGGAGTATCTGTTAGCAGTATAACTATCTTATAGTCTGGGTAGAAGGGGGCATAGCAAGTAAATCTGTGTCAGCCTTTTCCAGTTGTACATGTGTGTGTGTGTGTGTGTGTGTGTGTGTGTGTGTGTGTGTGTGTGTGTGTGTGTGTGTGTGTGTGTGTGTGTGTGTGTGTGTGTGTGTGTGTGTGTGTGTGTGTGTGTGTGTGTGTGTGTGTGTGTGTGTGTGTGTGTGTGTGTGTGTGTGTGTGTGTGTGTGTGTGTGTGTATGTGTGTGTGAAAATCAAATCTCGAAGAGTGTGTGTGTCAGCCACTTGGAGCATGGACACGAAGCACTAGTTCACAGAGAGAGTGGTGGAGGACTTGGGTTGGACACTTGACTGAGGACTTAACTCTACAGCTGTGCCAGTAGGAAGTCTTACTGGGGATCTGGAGAGAGAGAGAGAGAGAAATCCAGACCACCGACTGAGTGTGCTCCCTGGGTGCTCTTAAGAGAAATTGTGCTTGATGCAGAGAGTAGCATCTGGAAATACTGGGTGTATCAAATTTTGTTCAAAGTGAACATCCCTCTCCAGTGTCATTGATGAGGATTCAGGCTCCTTGATTAATGGCCCAGTGTGGGGATGTCACAAATCCCACCACTTGCACATAGACTCCAGCACTGTCAAAGAGAATTGTATGCTTAGCAACCAGGTGTGCTTTCCCTATAGTTTTTGCTTGTTTGAGATAAGCCCTGATTCTTAACTAGGAACTGTATCTAGGTAGGAATCCCCCTCCCCAGGACAGGTGAGCCAGAATTTAAACTGCCTATTTAGTCCCTAAATGACCCCAGACATCTGCTCCCATTCAGAGAAACAGAAAGTTTGTATTCAAAAATATTATTCTTATCCAAATGTTCATGTGTCTTACACCTTTGAAATCTGTCCTGAGCAGAAGTTTTGAACTCAGTGTCATAGAATATTGTGGAAAATAAAGTTACATCTTCTTGTAAATCATTGACTCAGAAAAAAAACTCTTGATATTTACTCAGCACATATAAATCACTCTTACTATGTATAAATCAAATAAACTTTTTTTCTGAAAGTTTTAAGTCATAGAGATTTATATCATTTATATTCATTTTTTGGGGTATTCTATGCTGTTCTTTTCATGATAAAGACGTGAAGTCAAAAATTAAAACAATCAGTTAATTTGGTATGTGTTTTCCCCTTTAAATCCATACTAAAGAGTGTAGACAGCATTCCTTCTCAACTCACACATACTCGAGAGGTGTTCTTACAGAGCCCACCAAAACAGCACTTGCTTCCTGTTTTTCAGCCCCTAAATGATACAGATTTATCATTATAAATTAGTAGGGGTTCTGCAAAACAGGTATGGCAGTTTCTTAAGGTAATTACAACTCGGCATTCATTTTTGCAATGTGACTTTCATAATCAGTGCTTCCTTATGAGTCTGAATGGGATTCGTAAACAGCTGCTGCATGCCTATGCAATGTAAATATTTAGGAAGGTCACTTGTGAAACAGCTGAGTACTACCAGAGCCACTGTAGTGAGTAAAGGACAGCATTGAAAAACTGATATACAGCAATAATTTAACAAATAATGTGAAGCTGTTCTACTGCAGAAAAACACTACTGTGTGACTCATAACTGACATGCTACAGCTAAGGCAGATAGGTGAGGCTGAGCCAGTGCTCACTGATACGATCAACATATACACACAGATGCATCTTATACTCATTCAGAACAAGAAACGCAGTACTGTTGTTACCAGACAACTGAGGTGGGAATGCCAACCCTGTTTATCATGCAACCTGGTAGAAAATAGGATCAACAGGAAAGTGGAGAACAACAAGCACAGGTAAACACACAATAAGATTGACAGATGAAGTATAGATGGTGAAGGTAATGAGGGTGGTATTGAGTGGAACACAGGGAGAAGGACAGGTAGCAGAGCAGATAAACAGGTCCTGGTCTGTCTTGTCCTCATTGAGGTTAGAGGGAAATTTTGAATAGGGTTTTTTGATAGGCTTTAAATGGCCTACTACTTACCTATGAACCTATGAAAATGTGTCACTGAACTGCAAGTGTGGTACAATCAATATCAGCTGCCTATGGAAACCTAAAGTACTGCTACTCCAAATGATCTCAGCAGGTTTGCTGTTCATCATGAACCAATAAGAGCAGTGACAGACCACAGATGGATGCACACATACCATTCTTGTGCCATATGTGCAAGCAATGATGTGGATGTTGAAATGTGAGTGGTTGTGTACTAAACACCTAATGTACAATACCCACTGTGGAGCATGTGTAAAGGGCATAAGAATTATATAGAACATGACATCTGCAGCTTTATACACATCCATATGAAAATATGTAGAGTAACACATAACATGGCCAAAGCAATGACTACAAGCAGCTACGGATTGGCACATATGCCACAGTATATGGATGATGTACATGAAATGGGTGTTTAACTACATGTGAGGCACAGGCATGTGCAAATGACACAGAATTCACAGTACTTTACAACAGCAGCAAATATGCCATAAACATTGGCACATGTTCATGTCTTAATATCGATATGGTTATATAGTCATATGCACAGTTATGCAAGCCAATAGAAACAGATGCTATGGTTCCAAATATTTGACACAACAATCCTGCACAAGCATTGATAGGGACATTTGGAAATGCATGTGCAGAAAGAAAATTTAATGTCATAAGAATGACAAACAAACCTTTACAACTTACATCGCCAAAGACACTCTTAAGATAACTTAATATGAATGTGAGATTGTGAATATGTCATGCAGCAATGTGACACTGTATTCTGAGTCTGTGTCAACAGGCATACCCCTCAACCTCTTAGAGGAAGAAATCTGGACAAAGCCATCAATAATGGGGGACACTTTTTAAATATTGCTCTTGTAAACTTAGAAAATTGATAGAACAAAAGATTTTATCAACATGGATTTTCTGAGGGGTATGAAGTCTGAATCTCAAATGTCTGTCATTATTTTCTGACTTCAACCCTCAATGATTTGCCAATGATTTGCCAGAAAACCACAATTTTATGAGAAATGGACCCAAAATATGAGGCAAAAACCAAGACATTCTACAAAAATCTGTACAGTTGAGAGGTATGTCAACAGGTAAAGTGGCAGACAAAGAAAAGAAACAGTGTAACTCTTGTATAATGTAGACAGTATCAGGATGTGTGGAACTCTCAAGGGCTTTACAAACATGAAGATACATTGTAGCATTCCAAACAAAGAGTGGTCTATGGGGACACATAGTGATGCAATCATATCAAGATAACATGTACATGTAATGTGGCTTAGTGCAATATGTCTCAGTCCCATGAATTGTGGACATTGCAATCTGTGGGGAAAATACAACACATTGAAGTAACAAAATACACAGAGGCATGCATGCTTGCATGATTACACAAGGGAGCAGAACAGCGGTACATGCATGGCGCATGTGTCACTTGTATGGATATTAGTTAAACTTCCACAGTAGTATCATTTGTCCCTAATGTACATGATATCTAATAAGGAGACTCACTGCAGAAAAGAGAAAAAAAAAACTCCCAAGTGGGTCACTGTGATCAGTGCAGGTGTGATCAGTGCAGGTGCATTTGGTTGAATGACAGCACAACATGTAGGAGAAGTATGTCTGCAGACACTATCCTATGCAATGTGAGAAAATGCAGGCACATGCAGCACCCCAGCAGCATTGCCACTTCACACGTAAACATGCACTGTCAATATGACAGTAATGTCAGTACAGGCAGGAATCAATGTGGGCAGCATAATCATTTAGTTAACTATGACCACTGACAATTGTAACTTCCAGCTGCAAACCAGGTAACAATCATTATATAATGATTGATCTGAATCATAATCAAAGCTGTGTAGAGCACTGCTACATACCCTTGGGAACTGCTAACCTCAATAGACCTATGACAGCATATATCAATAGTGCTATGTTTAGTGCAGAGTGTGTAAGCTTTTGGTAAGATCTGTGCTAATGACTCATCTCAGTATATATACATTGCTTGCAAGCATGGGTTAAGTTTAATTCAAAAACACAATTCAAATAAACATAGATATACATGTACTGCACATTAGTTATGGCAGCACAGCTTGATTTCACAAGTGAAGTGACTACTCTGAGTATAGTAATCGCAACCAGACAGTATCAACATCAGTTTAAGGCTACACAGTTGGCAATGAGGCACCCTAGTACATACGATGTACAGCTATAAGCTATAGTACAGAATTATGCATTGTATCCCATGTGGCAAAGTAACACTTGACAGGGGTAACATTTGCCATGTCAGAACAGGTATACGAAGTGCACTACTGTGAAGTACACTGCCTGTGTAGCACTTGTACAAACGTGTGCTGTGCAGCTGTTGATGTGACCCAACAATAGACCAGCCAATGTAAGACTATTATTTTGCAGTTAACGTTAAACAGCTACCACAAAGCCAAAAACTGTCATCAACAAAGCAACATACATACAAGCCTCATGTTCTGTTATGTAGTAATAAATGCAATGTGGTTATCATTTAGATTATACATGCTAGACGTGTAACAATGGAAGGTCAGTTACATATGACCAGTTGTGACAAAGCGAATGTCTGTGTTGGCACAAGCATTAACTACTGTGTTCTCTAGCTTGTATAGCTAGATAGTTTGGCGCTCTAATCTCACAACAGACTACTTGGCATGGCACAGTAGTAAAGGTGTTTACCTCACAGAGACAAGGTTTGAATGTCACCTTTAGGGAATTGTCTAAGCTTAAAATGACTCAAAGGAATAACTAACCTAATACTTACCATTTAATCTATTACAGGTGTACCACAAGGCTCTGTCCTTGATCATTTTCTATTTAATATTTTTATAAACAATCTTCATACTTCTATACAACAAGCATCCCTAGTGCAATATGCAGATGATTCAACCCTTATCTGCCTCTCTAGAAAATTTAGACAAGATTACAAAATGTGCCTAACAGGCTTTGTAACCACTGACTCCTTCATAATCCCAAGAAAACCAAGCTCCTTTTATTTTTTCTCCAAGTCACTTACCCATGAGAAAAATGACTTTTTTAAGATCACATTCCTAAACAATATTCCAATTCTAGTAATGCCCCATACAAAACTACTGCGGGTTACAATAAATGGAAACTTCAAATATGACTTCCACATTTAGAGCAATATAAAAAACTCACAAAAAAATAGGAATGCTATATAATGCTGAAAAAATCCTTAATTCATCACCAGAGTCACTATGGCCACTACATAACTACACCTTCTCTATTATAATTGTTCTCCCATCTTGACCAACCTCCAGGCCACCCTAAAGTCTAAACTAGTACAGTGTTACAATAAGGTAGCTAGATTTGAAGGTCATGCTAGT